>NC_089801.1:32888424-32975924 GCF_029633855.1 Hoplias malabaricus | reverse complement strand
CAGAAATTTCTAATGAAACAACTGCCCTGGGGTTTTTAACCGTTGATTGATTATGAGGAATTCTTTCTTTCTGAACCACCTCAACTAAACAGCCAAATTGTATCAGCCGCAATTAAATGCAGCCATTTGCCTTTACCCAACTCCTATTGTGTCGCTCAGAGTTGTGATTGTGCTGGAATGGCGAAGTCCAATTAACTGACTGAATGTGTCTGTGTTAATGTCTGTTTATTATAAGAAATACCAGACAATAATAGGAAACATTTATAAATGTAAAAGAACACAATACAATGATTCCATTATGAAATACATAAATATGAATCTAGAAAAGATTTATTTACATTTCTGTTAATGATAAATGTGTTTAATATTATTATTATGAATACTGCATAATGAATTATATTGTGAGAGAAACTGAAAACTTAACAGATATTTTTTTACATTAGCATTCTAAGAATTTGGCTCATATCCATCAAAACAGTGTTTTTTATTATTATTATTATTTTGCTTTGGTAAAGCAGAGTTAGTTCAATATTGGGTGGCTAAGTATCGTCTTTATTTATTTATTTTATTGATTTCCATTGGTAGTTTACAGGTGTGATTGATATATGGGCTACTACCAGCAGCATGGGTTTGGAGTAAAGGTAAGCTATATATATATATATATATATATATATAATGTGTGTGTGTGTGTGTGTGTGTGTGTGAGAGAATGAAGGGGCAAGGTATCTGTATCTGTATCAAAATGCATTCAGGCGGAACATCTCTGAAAACATGACTGCCAGGTCCAGACCACCATGAACCAGACAACTCAATAATACAACTGAGATGCAGCAAAGTTTGTTTAGAGTTTGACAAAAACTTTACACAATGTCTTTTCCTTTTCCAGGAAACCTGTCCAAAAGTTAGAGACCACCACGTATTGACTTAATTTCCACAGTAATTATAAGCTACTAATTTATTTTTTATATAATTTTTTAAAATAATATATCTGTTAGATTACATACACGATTTAGAAGCAGAGAGATGGAAAAACATGGGCACCTTTGTAAAAACAAACAAACAAACAAACAAAGAAGCTGCCTCTGTTATTCTCTTTTGTGTCTAGACAAGAACATGAACAATGAATCCCCATTTGATCACGAGAAGCAGACAATTCAATCAACTCATTTGGCTGAACTTTGGGAAATAAACATGAATCTGGTCATTTGATGCTTTGGGAATATGAACAGTCACCAGAACTGAAGTTGTAGTGAACCACTATGTGGCTGCATACAGAAAGGTGAAAAAGAGTTTTACTTTATCAGGAGCAAGGTGGAAGGATCTGAAGTGTGAAATTATGGCGTGTGCAGAAGCTAAATAATTGCTAACAATTCTAAAGCAGTCTGTTTCCTAGGAAATGTTAACTAGGCACTTGTTTTGTATTAAGGGCAGCTGTGGCCTAGATGTTTTGAGAAGTTCTGGTCTTCAGTTTGATGTTCAGGATTGGAAGGGGAAAATAAATGGTGGCAGTGGCTTTTTTCACTCAACATCCACAGGTGAGGTCCCTTTGAGCAATTCACATAATGCCTTACAGCTCCCTGGGTTCTGAGGTGGCATGGCTGCCTGTTTGTGTGTGTTCACTGTCCTTAATCATGTGTGTGTGTTTGCAGAGTCCAGTTTTCTTATTTTATTGGTCCTGCTGTGCAATGACTAGAGATATGAAACGATCATCACAATAGAGCAAGATCATTTTTTTGCAGAATGATGAGATACTCGTTTTACAGACTTAAACCTATAATGTCATGCCTTTGCTGTGCTTCTTAATCTTTGTATCCAACATTCCTGGAAGCAGAGTGCCCCACCTAAAACCATTTCCCAGGTCTGAGTCACTGGAGCTTTAATGTCAGAGCACATCCCCAGCTACTGCACCAAATGTATTTATGCTTTTCAGATCCGATTATTCTGAGTTTCACCTAATGCCCTGCCCTTGCTTTTCTGAACAATTAAGTCATCTCTGCTCTAATAAAGAACAACCAAAGCTATTCTCTTTGTCAGAGATGATTTTGCCGCTCTGCTGCATCAACTGATGGGATTGGGTTGGTCATTTCCCAATGTACTCTTCTGCTGACCATAGACATTGAAAAGAAAGCCACCATTTGTATAATTTCCAGTTGCAACATGCATTAATTCAAGTGCTTCATTTTCCAGAGGTATTTCTGAAGACTCACTCTCAGGAGATTTGAAAAAAAATATATATATATTAAATGATATAAGGATCTTGAGACTCCTCAGAACCATCAGTGAGCCTATTGAAAGAATGTCCCCATTGGTCAAGAATGACTGTACCGTACAGTAACCATGGTCCTCACAATTTCTAGGCTGACGCTGACTAAAGCAGCCTTCATAGCATCCTGCATTTGTTGGAGGAAGCCTGTGCAAATCTTTACGTAGGGTTATGTCCATTCTCATGACACTTGTGTAGGGGTCATAAACAGTGACCTGCACTAAAGTGTGATCTAAACTATTTATTGAAGTGCTAGGTTCAGTTCATGCCTTTTTTTCTGCAAAGAATCCAGGCTCCAGCTTTTTATGAAAGAACATTATTCCACACCTCCTCCTGCCCTCTCTTCCTCCTCTTTTCATCCAGAGGTGACCCTGAAATGGAAAGCAGAGTTAGCCCCTCGGTTCGATGCACACCTGATCCTGTGTGGCTCTGGAGCGATAAGTCAGAATGTGTGAAGCATGCTGGACCACCGGTGCCCGTCACTGTGAGTACCATGGCAACACGCAGAGCATATCAAATAGAGATCGGTAGGCAAACACTAGGCTATGAAGCGTATACACCAGCTGTGCACGAAGAACAAGATCAAACATGTGGATGTATTTGTTTATATTTTTACTGTTGGTATTATTGGTAGGTTGACCCCCTGAAGTGGATGTGAGCTCTTTGAAATGCCTTAATATAAAGCACTGTGAGTGTAAACAGCAACTTACTATTATTATAACAACAACAACAACAATATGCCTCTGTGACTTCAGAGTGAACCAGTCATGACCAGTTCAGGGGATAAACATCTTTAATTGTAAATTAATGTAATAGGACTTTGTGTTATATGAATATGCAAGTGTATGTCGCCCTCTGAAGGACTGGTGCCCCTCAAAGGTGTGTTTGTCCAGTGATTCCAGTGGTTGTCTCTGGACACACCGCGACCCTGATAAGCGGTTAAAAATAATGAATGAATGAATGAATAATATACAGTACTGTGTTAAATTTTAGGCACCAGCGACTGGGAGAGTTGTTAAAAAATTTGCCTGTATTAAATTCAGACTGACAAGTCAGTGCCGTTGTCATGGTTACAGCCCAAACAGATCAGTAGGAAGACAATTGTTGAACAGCTCGTGTTGTTTGTAGCAGAACACAGAGGTTGAGAGATTTCAAAAGCTATTTATCTGAGCAGTAAGTGTTTATTTGCTAAAAACAAACAAACATCCAATAATACCCAAAACATTAGAATAAAACCAAAAAACATTCCAGTGAGTGTGATATTGTGTGTGAATGTGTAACTTTTTCCAAATCTCTCCTCGTTACAATCCGTATTATTTGAGGTTATCATCCAATATCTAGTTTTACCAGTTAATAAACAGTGATTTTAAATCACGGAGAATCTGAACAAAACATTGTTCTTCAAACTCACTCACACCTGCTACTTTATAGAAAACAAATATATTATTCTTATTTGTTATATATATATATATATATATATGTATTTACTGTGAATATATAACTTTATACGAGCACCACACTTACTGAGAAGGCATTAGTTTGAATATATATAATTATCTTAGGTGCCTAACACTTCTGAACAATACTGTATATAATTTTTTAAGTGATTGTGAACAAATCAGACATTTGGAAGCATTCACGATTTGTGAATAAATTATGAAAAATGACAGAAATCCAAACAATTCATCTTGTTTTTAATGTAATCTAGACACTGATCATACTATAATATTATATTAATACATAATATATAATACATATTATAAGATTGTTAGATGCAAAGCACCTCATGGATTTGTCTTGTAACACACACACATTCAATCACTCCATCACACACTCACTCACATAAACCCTCACTCACTCATGGTTAAAAAAAATTGACCACTAGAGGTGCTATTTTTCACATTATCACATTTGCATTTATAGACTACCCCACAAGGGGGAGCGATTGCACAAAATCAATTACATGGTGTTGCCTTGTTTGTTTTGTTTTTATACACAATCTGTGGAATCTTTCAGTGCAATAACACTTTGCAAAATAAGCAAGTGGTAGCACTGGAGAACAACATTCCATTTATTTGTTCATTCATTCATTATCTGTAAGGGCTTATCCAGTTCAGGTTCGTGGTGGGTCCGGAGCCTACCTGTAATCATTGGGCACCAGGCAGGAACACGCTCTGGACGGGGCACCAGTCCTTCACATGCTGTGTGAGTGACACACACGCTGTCCAACAATCACAAGATACAGTGGTTCATGCACAAATGAACTTACTGATGCCAGAATACATGGTGTAATTTGTAATGGCCTTTGCACCCTGCTGTTAATACATGTCTCTGTTTAGAAACAACAGAAGCCTGTGTTTAGATTGGCTGCTTTTTCTCCCCACCCTCCCAACATTTGAATCAGGATAAACATTGTCTTATGGTGAGACACAGCTTCTTTGTGGCTTGGGGGCTCAGTTTAAACAGCCATGACAAGAAAGAACAAGCTGCCTAGGCCCCACTCTGCCTAGGCTTACCGGAGTCATGTGGGGTGTGTGTGTGTGTGTGTTGCACACAGGAGAAAAAAGAGTTTGTTACTTTGTTACAAGTGCTAAGCAGGTACAGCAGAAGCTCGTCTAGTGGTCTCATAATGGCCTCCTTCATGTTGAATCTTTCATGGTGTGTTTTTAATGATGAAATCCGAAGTGACACACACACACATGCACACACAAAACACAAAAATACACCCCCCCCCCCCCACACACAAACACGTGTGATCTGACCACTCGACGAGGTCTCAATCCTCTAAATGGCTGCTCCCCCGCTCCAGCATCTGCCCATTCTTACCACGCGCCGGGCTAAAGTGCCCTTGATCTGTAGATTCAAATAATGCAGCACAGCAATCAAGCCTAGCCTGCGGAATGTATTTTTTATTTTTTGGGGCCAGACATCAACATACGCCACCGCTACAATCGCAACCACCATCAACTAATACAAATAATGTGCTCTTGAACTTGAAATGACCTATCCTTGCTGTAAAAATGAATGTCTACTTGTGTACCTACTGCAGTGAAGCTTTATATTACATTGGCACAAAATGTCATCTAAAGAGAAATTGTAGCTCAAAAGTTATAACCATTTATATAATATTATTCTGTGACTGTGTTCTCCCTGTGTCTGCATGGGTTTCCTCCAGGTGCTCCGGCTTCCTCCCATGGTGCGAAAACACATGTTGGTAGTTGGACTGGCGACTCAAAAGTGTTAATAGGTGTCAGTATGTGAGTGGTGCCCCCCTGTGAAGGACTGGTACCCCCTCCAGGGTGTGTTCCTGCCTTGCGCCCAGTGATTCCGGGGAGTCTCCCTGAGTTTTATAAGTGCTCACAGACAGTGAATGAATGAATATTATGACTTACTATACTAATCATGTTATACATCTTAGCAATTGTAGTGTTAGGAGTCCTGCCTAAGGTGTAGCATGTGCTCCTGGAGAGAAAACTCCGGAAAACACAACTTTTGAAGTGTTTTATTGGTGTATTAACTACAGACTATATGCTACCTTTGTTCTATTCATAGACACTAGGTATATAAGATATAACAACAGATTGTTCCAACATACCAACTCTAACTTGATTACCTATCGCTGTGCTTACAGTTAATCTTTTTCAGTTGCCATGAAATCTGCATAAACCCATGTACCTTACTGTTCATTGGGCTACATAACCCATACATGAGTCTTTCATAAACATTTATAAAAACTTATTCCAAGAAATGGCATTTCTATTAAAGGCTGCCTTAGTTTAAGCCTCAAAAGTGTTATGTCAGTTGACACTTACTGGAATATGAAGGCTTATTGAAAGGCTTATGGATGCACCCTTATTAACAAAGACTTGTAAAGTTTAGCCTGGAATTGCAGTGTAAAGTATGCTGAACAAAGAAGCCTGAACTTTGCTTCATTCATTCATTCATTGTCTGAAACTGCTTATTCAGTTCAGGGTTGCGGTGGATCCGTAGCCTACCCGGAAACACTGGGTGCAAGGTAGGAACACACCTCGGAGGGGGTGCCAGTCCTTCACAGGGCAACACACACTCACACACTCACACCTACAGACACTTCAGAGTCGCCAATCCACCTTTCAACGTGTGTTTTTGGACTGTGGGAGAAAACCCACACGGACACAGGGAGAACACACCAAACTCCTCAAAGACAGTCACCCGGAGCAGGACTTGAACCCACAACCTCCAGGTCCCTGGAGCTGTGTGACTGCGACACTACCTGCTGCACCACCATGACCAAATAAGTGTGGATTTTGAACAAAAATTGGGCTTTGATGTGAATCGAAAAATGCAAAATCAGTTTCACAGTTTTAGAAAAGCTCTAGTGTTGTAGATGCCATCACCGTTCATATTACTCATTCACATCTCCCAGATGTTTTGTTCCACTCTTACATTAATTATCCTGTACTACCTGTAAACACTGACTTGTTAAATTTCCTTCCCTCTGCTTTGATTTAGATGGAAATAACTCTATTATGTCTTTACAGGATTCATTAATCACACTCTTATTTTCTGCCTTCATCTGCTTTGTAGATGAATACCCACAAGAAACAAAAACATGTATTTCATCAGTGTTTATTTCTTTTAAAATCCTCCAACATCTTTACTGGAAATGTAGCTTTTTTCAGTGCTGATACATGGATTTGATTGGGATTATAACATTTTGTCTGTGGATAAGCTTTTAAAAAATATATCTCCAAACATCATTTCAGTTTAAGCCTGGAAAATATGTGTAATTGCATTCATTTAACTTAACAGCCTGATTACATGTGCTTTTTTCACAATGTCATCCTCAAAATCAGCACCGGCAAATAGAAGTAATTCATGCGAAAGGCTCACATTTGTATAATGATGGCGTTGGAGAGAATTTGTAGAGGCCTAGGGGCTGGGGAAAGCTGCACAGGGCTTGAGACAAGCTGTTAGTAAAAAAATAAAATAAAAAATGAACAAATGTGAATGCTTTTTGGTATCAGACATCACAGCCAATGCATAGAGTAACAAACTGTGCTCTCAAGAACTGTAGGCAGCCTTTACAACTTATAATGACTATATTTATCTGGTCCTTATTTCTAAAAAATGCAGAGAAATGTGGAGTGATTCGGCTGTGATTCCTTTAAATATCATTTCCCCTCATCCATGTGAACATTATCACATTTAACTTTCAGTCAAAACTGAGAGTAAGTACAAATTATATGATTTTCCAAAGAGATTAGATATAACCAGAGGTGGGCAGAGTCGCCAAAAACTGTGTCCAAGTATATCCGAGTATATCAAGTAAGTGTTTACCGCGGGGATTTTGTGTGTGGTCATGTGATGGGTTTGCTCTCTTTGATTGGTGAATCATCAAAACGTCACTATTGGCTACCTTTGATTGGTGAGACACTGTCATGTGACATAGCCTCTGTTATCAGTCTCGACAAAACAAAGATATAGTGCATTGAACAGATCGATAAAAATAAGTAGCGAGCAGAATGTAACGTAAATATACCGCTTCCTCTAAAAAGTAAAAATTATGCTGCATTAAAACTACTCTTTTAAGTACTCAAGTAAATGTAATGGAGTGAATTTAGTGTGTTACTACCCACCCACCTCTGGATATAACAGTTTACTGCAAAGGGATGTGAAGCTGGCAAAAAGCTGTTAGCATGGAAAAGGAAATAGACAAAAAGAAGAATGTTTGAGTCAAAGTAATCTTATTTGAGTATAAGGGACTGGTCACCCCAGGGCCTCGACCTCAACATCACTGAAGGTGTTTGGAATTAATTGGACCCTGAGAAAAGTAAGTGTGACCAGACTGAACTTTGAAGGTGTGGAAACATGTGATAGTTTTGTTGAGGCATCTGTGTAATTGTCTGTGTTCTTCCAGATGCTGAAAAATGAAGAATAACTTCTATTTAATGATTGACTGGAAATGAAGTGGCGGCGAATGAAGAGGGTTCTTTGACTTCTTTCACAGTACAGTAAGTGTATTAAAGAAAGTAAGACCACTCAACAGACAGCAGGTAGTAATTATTAAATACGACTAAGACCTATCTTTCCGTCACAGAATGCACACTGATACAATCACAGTGTCTGCTTCTGCAACACGTAATGAGTCTAAGGTTTAAACAGAGGAGCCTGTGTCAACAAAAGAAATCACCACATAATTTCCAGTATGTGATTTTCAGAGCTTATTTTAAAGTTGGGTAAATATGTCGTGATGTGATGAAACATCTGGTTTGGTTTTAATTGAAGCTTAATTGGATGTGTTTTTTGGTGTGTTTTGTTTTTTATTCATGCTTGTGTTGTTTGATCAACTTTATGAGTGGCGTTTGAGGAGTTTGCTGTGTTCTGAAATCATTTCTTTGCTTTCCCTTTTTCATTTGTTATATCTATGTTATTGTACTACTTGCACAGTACTGTATATCTGTAAGGATGCTTCTTCTTCTGTCGGGATTTCCTTCAGTGTTTGCTTTCAGTGTGTAGCAACGCTTTTGCCAAGTTTGTCTAGGAATAAAACACATCCAGATATTTTATATGTAAAAAATGTATGTCACTTTACAGATATATTTATGCTCCCTATGGCTGGCTCACTACAGATCTGTACCCCTCCCTGTATCTCTGCTGCTCACTTCTGGACTTTGTTGTGTTCGTTGCTTAAAGAAGTTGCAAAGTGGCCAGGTTCCTTTGGAAAAGAGCGGTGGATGCAATATTGATGTTAAAATATGCTACCATGGTTTATGGTCCCAGTGCACTAAAAGCTGGCCAGAGAGCATAGGCTGGACCCTTGCAATGATGAATTTATGAGAAGAGGCAAATTGATATCAATTAAGCGTCTCTGCCGCACATCTCCCATCGGTAATAAACAGTCTGCAGCTCTGGAGCACTTTGTACGGCCAGAGAAGTCATGCAACCTGAGTAAATGCAGCCAGGAAAACCTCAGACGGGCCTGAATGAAAGCATGCCATTGAATCTTCTGTGTGCCGTAGGAAATGAAAACGTAAGAAAAGTGATATTTATACACGCAGGACATACGTGTCACACGGGTCATGAAATAGTAACGATGTATTGCTTTATTAATTATTACTGAAAGATGCTTGACATGAAGTATGAAAACTTTTGAAGCACCTCACCTGCCTAAGTGAGTGTGAGTGTGTGTGGCTCTGTGATGGACTGGTGCCCTGTCTATGGTGGCTTCTTGTCTTGTGCCCAGTGATTCAGGTACAGCCTTCATGATTAGGATGCAGCAGTTATAGCAGATGAATGGATGACCGAAATACCTACCCCTGACAGCTGCCCATTTCTCATACTCGCAAAATATCGAATATGAGAACTGGCAGAACAATAGCTGGGCTTAAATTATATAAATACATTTATCATTTCAGAAACATGCATTTTTCTAAATGATTTAAAATTTTAATTTTCTAAATGTTTAAATATTGTCAGATGGAAATTCTCAACTTTACAAGGAGGAATCGTCTTGGTTTTTGAGAGGTAGGTCGTGCTGCATCTCAATTTGCCTGTTTTTTTTGACATATTTTACATTGAATTATTAATTAACAATTACTTTTCATTCATTTATTCATTATCTGTAATCACTTATCCAGTTCAGGGTCGCAGTGGGTCCAGAGCCTACCTGGAATCATTGGGCGCAAGGTGGGAATACACCCTGGAGGGGGCGCCAGTCCTTCACAGGGCAACACACACACACACATTCACTCACACCTACAGACACTTTGGAGTCACCAATCCACCTACCAACGTGTGTTTTTGTACCGTGGGAGGAAACCGGAGCACCCGGAGGAAACCCACGCGGACACAGGGAGAACACACCAACTCCTCACAGACAGTCACCCGGAGCAGGAATCGAACCCACAACCTCCAGGCCCCTGGAGCTGTGTGACTGCGACACTACCTGCTGCGCCACCGTGCCGCCTAACAATTACTTGTTTTATAAATATTTTTAAAGGCCATATACATATTTTCAATGAACTCTAACAATTCACCCGGTTACATCTCGTTAATGTTATTTCTATAGAAAGCAGGGATATTTTAATGCTGCAGTAGGACAGCTGCACACCACAATGTAACTGATACATCATTTAAGGTGGAATACAAAATCCCTGTAAGAAACTTAGTTGTTGTTTAATTCAATAATAACAAACATACAACTCGTCAAAATACTGTTATCCACAGAACTGATATCCAAACTGAATCACTGCTTTTAACAAACACATTAACACACTGCTATGAGTCGTCACCATGGAGACAGAAAGGGCCCCACTGTAAACGGAATTTCCATTGGCTGAAAATGCTGTGGGGCGGCACGGTGGCGCAGCAGGTAGTGTCGCAGTCACACAGCTCCAGGGACCTGGAGGTTGTGGGTTCGATTCCCGCTCCGGGTGACTGTCTGTGAGGAGTTGGTTTCCTCCGGGTGCTCCGGTTTCCTCCCACAGTCCAAAAACACACGTTGGTAGGTGGATTGGTGACTCCAAAGTGTCTGTAGGTGTGAGTGTGTGAGTGAATGTGTGTGTGTGTGTTGCCCTGTGAAGGACTGGTGCTCCCTCCAGGGTGTATTCCCGCCTTGCGCCCAATGATTCCAGGTAGGCTCTGTACCCACCGTGACCCTGAACTGGATAAGTGCTTACAGATAATGAATGAATGAATGAATGAAAATGCTGTGGAAGGACTAGCGCTGGATTTATTATACACTTTGTTTATTATACACTTTGTTTCAGTCTCCTACTATATGTGATTTCCTGGATTGAAATCAATACATTTCATTTTGAGATCTGAGCTGGAACCCAATCTGACCTCACTTCAATTTCACCCCTGGTTTTACATCTTTCAGACCCGTTCTCCGTTTCCTCCTGCCCGTATAAGACTCTTGTGACATGTATTCCTCTTTTCCACAGTGAACGGTGTTACCTCAGCTGACACTGAATGACTTATGTCCTTCCTACAGACGTACAGTGTTTCTGACACGTTGTTGTTCACTAGACCAAATTCTTGCTTGACCTACTGTAAGTGTAACCCATTTGAATGAAGTATACAGCTGTTGTATTAGAAATGAGATGTGACTCGAGGCAGCATTCAAAATGTTCTGCACTTCATTTCTGCCGTTTTTCACCGTGTCCCTGGAGAAGAGTGAAGCGGCGGTTCTTTCATCGGCCTTTTATCAGCTTCTGCCGAGTACATCTCCAGTGGCATTTAACCTGCCTCTGCGGCCGTGGAAAAACTGCTGAGAAACTGTTGAACGTGGTAAATGAGGGGAGGTGGGCTGGGTCTTTAATAATGCTAAGGGCTGCTAAATGGGAAAGACAATGAGCTAACTCACCTTTCATGGAGGTAATGAATGGGAGCAGACTGGGGCTGGAATTCAGCAGCGCAGAAACCTCAGGCACTTATGACTTGAAGGCTAGCTGCGGTCCAGCGCTCACCGTAATTGTGGCTTAAGCCTCCAAGCTGCCACGGTTCACATGAAAGTTTTCTCTCTCTGTCTCTCACTCTCTATTCAGAGCATTACGAGAGCGTCATATTGAGGAATAACAGCGACAAGGCTAACGTTTGTGCACAGGACGTGCCATAAGGGAGCGGTGACATGTTTGCTAAATTACTTATCCCTCATCTGACAAGCTTCAAAAAAGTCTTGCAAATATTTGCTGCCATTCATGAAGCCATCTGTGGCGTGGCGTAGCGTTGGCGCTCAGGTCCTGTTCCTTTCTATTTCTTCTGTGGAAATAAACACAGTTTAATCTAATGAACTAATTTCCCTGCGGCAGATTTTTCAGAGCCTCTACCTTTTCCGTGTTGGACCATCTGCCTCATGAGTTTTGTGGCAAACTCTGAGCTTGACTGATACCTTAACGACAATTCAATTAAAAGCAATGCAATTATGATAATGATGTTGATCGGTTACGGCATATAGCATTGGAACCGCTTCCGCGATTTTTCTGCCCTCAGCCTCTCCTGCTCTGCTTGTAAACAACGAGAGGACGCCCAGCCTCAGTCCACCTGTGTACACTCACCCGACAAGTGACGGATGGAGTGATATGCATATGTACCCACTGCTAATACAGTGGAGCAGATTGAGAGAGGCCTGATAAATCACCTGGAGAAATGAACATCCGGAAGGTTGCGGTGTCTGTCACCTTGCCTTCTGCCTCCTTCCTCCCTCCTCACATTTCTGGGAACGCTCTCAAACCAGTCACCTGCTCCCCTTACTGTACCCAGCCCTGTATTTTCCTCTAGATGAACCCTGGGAAGAGGAAAGTCGGCGAGTCTCTGGTGGCTGCCCACGCATCTGTCTCTGTCCAAACACATTAAGGATTATCGCTGACGTTATTTATTTCTTTATTTATTTTTAAAGGAGGTGTCATTTTCTCACCGGCTCAGCACTGGCAGCTCCAAGACCTTGGCCCAGAGAGTTAAGAGTGTTTCTAATACCCTGACCCGTGTGCCTCTCGCGCCTCGATCTCCAGCTCTCTTGGTACAGTGTCAAGTGTGTGGGCAGGTCAAAGGTCCCGTTTGTTTCTGTAACCAGTGCTTGCTTGCTCGCTCTCTCTCTCTCTCTCTCTCTCTCTCAGACACAGCTGTCTACATCGACTGCCAATGTTGAGAACTCTCTCACATCCAAGGGTGCAGATCTCTGTCCTCACAAGAATCGAGGGCTCCTTACCCACTGCCACACTGATCAGGATGAAGCCGTAACACAAAGTGAATGAGCGATGAATGAACAATTAGCTGTTCAAGCTCCTGTGTAATTGTGAGGAAATTAAGAAATGAATAGTGGGCTCTGACTACTGGACATTTTCAATCAGACTGTTACACTTTAAAAAAAAGAGAGCGTTTCATAAGTGCAAAGAACCTCTTTTATTTTTAGGTTATTTAAGCCTTTTAAAGTTTCAATACCAAACTTTTCAAAGTGCTTTCACTCTGATACCTCATTTACAGAAACGTCTCACTAAAGAACAGTCCATTAACTGGTCCGTTAGGAATCCACGAATGAGTTTTCTGTGGCATTGTGCAAAGAAGCTTTATTGGCAGCTTTTACTAAGGGATCCATTCCACACTACCATTGCCATCCTGGCTGCAGGGCCACTCAATGATGTGAGGTAGGTAAAGAGTTGAAATGAGTTACTGCAGTACAGCCAACGTTCATGTACGAGGATTACCATAACTCAAAGTCTGTAATGGAAAGACCAGAGCAGGAGCACTAAACAGCACGCTGTCAATCAAACGCCAACGTCTAGTCCAGCCGGAGGAGGGATTATGAAGAGATTGGATCCAATTTGGAGTGATCATCTCGGCAAACAGGTTTAACAAAACAAAACAAATCAAAACAGGGCGGCAGACAATAGGTCGCCCACCAAATATAGGTCCCGTCTGATGTGGTTATCACAGATATGCACCTCAAGAACACTGGAGTGAATTACATTAGAGCGCTATGACCCTGGGCCAGGGGCTGGTCAAATCTGTTTGGCAGCTCTCTTTATCTTATTAACATCCGCTAGGAAAATTAATGCAAGCCCACCAAAGCCTAATGGAGACAGTAAAAGACAAAACAAAAACGGTCAGTTTCATATCTCTGGAATGCTATATTCATGATGCTTTATAAATGTGTTATATGGCGTTTAAAAAAGGAGACCAAAATCAACATCCATAACTCACTGTCCATTTTCTCAGCTCCACTGACCACACAGGAACACTTTGTACCGTTTCACACCGTGTTCTTTCTGTTGCTCTGTGTAGTGTATCAGCCCTGTTTCAACCCCAAAAACCCTAATTACTCCGGTCAGATTCTGGTCATTTCTCAAACATGTCCTAGCTCTGGTCGAGTGCAAATGTACTTTTACTCTCTCATTTATCTAGGTGTCTACTTTCTTTACCTTAAGTTAAACTGTGAGCTAGCTGGTGACCTGGTGCTGATGTGTTAGTGTGTGTTGTGGATCAGACACAGCAGTGCTGCTGTAATGTTTAAACACCTTTGTGTCAGCACTGGAATGAGAATAGTCATTCATTCATTCATTATCTGTAACCGCTTATCCAGTTCAGGGTCGCAGTGGGTCCAGATCCTACCTGGAATCATTGGGCGCAAGGCGGGGAAAAAAAACACTGGAGGGGGCGCCAGTCCTTCACAGGGCAACACAGACACACACACACATTCACTTTCACACACGGACATTTTGGAGTCACCAATCCACCTACCAACGTGTGTTTTTGGACTGTGGGAGGAAACCCATGCGGACACAGGGAGAACACACCAACTCCTCACAGACAGTCACCCAGAGCGGGAATCGAACCCACGACCTCAAGGTCCCTGGAGCTGTGTGACTGCGACACTACCTGCTGCACCACCGTGCCGCCCATGAGAATAGTCCAGTGACCAAATATATCCAGACAACAGCGTCCAGTGTGCACTGATGAAGGACTAGACCAACACAAACTGTGCAGCAACAGATGGCCTACGGTCTCTGACTTTACATCTACAAGGTAGGTGTTTCTAACAAAATGGACAGTGAGGGGATAGTGTTTAAAAACTCGAGCAGCACTGCCTTGTCTGATCCACTCATTCCAGCACGAAACCCAACACCATGTCAGTGTCACTGCAGCGCTGAGAATGATCTACTACCTGCTCATACCTGCTCTGTGGTGTTCCTGATCATTCAAGAACAGGGTGAAAGGGGCATACCAAACAATTCAGCATGAGGAATAAAGAAAGAAGAGAGAAAAATAAAACAAAGGGTTTATTAGAAGGTAAAAGTACTTTTGTACCCGACCCGAGTCAGACACACATTTAAGAAATGACCAGAATTGGCCCGGAGTAGTTAGGTTTTGTTAGTTCTCATAAAATTCCAAGCTGTATTTTTAATAGTCGATGTGTTCGCCATCGCCTGCAGGTCGCTGATGCCCTTGGACAGGTGTGGGGTGTGTTCTGTGGGGAACCGAAAAGAGCTGATGCGTCCTTGTGACCGCTGAGCATTGTGAGACGCCAAATTGTGGTTTGACCCAGTCACCACAGCCTTGCACAGTGGTGTGTGTGTGTGTATGTGTATGGATGTTTGTGTGTGTGGAGATGGGGGGGCGTTTTCCCTGAAACAGCTGCTGCTCCTATCACTCCGGATGCACCATTAACACTTCAAGCTGTGAGTGGGGAATGAAATTAACTTATTGATCCTCGCTTTAATGAAGCTATTAGGCATAAAGCAGAGAAATGGAAAGAGGGTGGGTGAGTGGGAGAGTGTAAGTGTGTGTGTGTGCGTGAGAGAGAGAGAGAAAGAGAGAGAGAGGAAGAAGGAGAGGGTGAGGGAGAAGAAGAGAGGCAGGGAAAAAAAAGTACATCCCCTCAGTCGGCCCACTTAGGAGCGGAAAGCTTAAGTGGCTGGGTATTAAATGCGTCATGGCTTTTAGAAATGGAACTTTGCTCTGTCTCACTGACTGGCTCCTGCATTGAAAGAGAGAGAGCGAGCATGTGTCATGCCTGGGTCTCTCTCTCACTCTCTCTCTCTCTTTCTCCCATGGGCTCTAGGGTTGAGAGGTTCTTGACGATTTCTCCACCCGCATTAAAATGTTGCTGGCCTTTTCCCTCCCAGCGGCGCATCTATCACTTAATCTCCCTCCGAGGGCCACGCCGTCCACCACAAACACACTGCAGCAAGCCTGGTAATCCACCCCATTTCAAATAAATAGGATTTTTCTGCGGCCGAACTTGAGATTCTCCTTATTACCGCTCAGCCTCCTTGTCCCACTCCATTATGGTCATGCTTACGAATCTCCCATAGTGCGGCAAGCTCCCACAATCACACTGAGCATCACGCACAATCAGAGGAATACAGACTAAAGAAGGAGGCAATATTTGAGCTTCAGTAGTACTTATACACTAACTCTCTCTCTCTCTCTCTCTCCCTCTCCCTATCCATCTACTGCTGCTTTACCCACCTCAAGGCACACCTTATGGGTAATAGACTGGATTAAAAGACTAATGCACAGTAAACGTAACCATCTGCCAGCGTCTGTCCACTCCCCAGAGGAGGCCTTTGGTGGATATGTGCTCATCACGCTTGTAGAAAATGCTCAAGGATTAATGTATATCATTTTATATAAAAAATAAATGACAAATAATGTATATAATTTGGTATTAAATATTATTTTTAACAAAATACCAACCCAAAAACGTTATGGCTTTTCACATAACAAGGTACCCTGTCCCTCATTGTGACCTAGAGCTGATGTGTTAGGATTAAAACTAACCACAATTTATTTAGCACGATGTTTGGAAGCCAAATCCATAATAAACCTGCGCTTCAACCACTTAAGATCTGGTATTTCTGACTTGGTTTGCCTTTATAAGTGTAAGTGGCTCATCTCTGTCTATTGTCTGCACAGACACGTGTCCTGAAACCACCTGCACACGCACGATACATGATTGAACAAGCAGCACAAGCCTTCATTCCAAAACATTGTTAGCTCTTATTAGCAGTTTATGACTGTGGAGAGGTGAACAAAGGCCACATCCTTTAATGCTTCTACAGTGTTTACTGGCAGAAAATTTGAGTTTGAGACACGTGACTATGAATCTGACCATGTGCACAGCTCTGAATCAGATATGTATCCAGGGTAGGTCCAGAAATGCAAGTGCCAGATTAAGGAATAAGTATCAAAAATGTGTGAACAGAGACACTGCTGACTCTCTGACAAATAGCCAACTCACAGAAGTCCATACACCGCTCAGAAATCCCAATATTTGTAGCTGTCTCGACTAATTAAACTTTGTTCTGTCGGTGGAGAGTCTCAGGTTGAAGGGACAGTACAGTAGTCTCTTATATCAGTGCTAATATCAGTAGTGTAGGCTCATTAAAACACAAGATCATATCTGAAACAGTCTACCAAATATTTGAGGAGACTGCAATAAAGGTTGTACGATTAATAGACGACAGCATTATTAACAGTAGCATCTGCCATCACTTACAAGAGACTTTGTGGCCAGACATGCACATGAAAAAGAAGTATTACGCAGTAAACCTGCAGTGTATCTAATCAGTAGTCTGGGTCCACTTTCCTTTTGGCCAGCTACCTTCATTCTCCTGTATTTGCTGCCACAGGTAAACATAGAATCTGTCACAGCGAGGCCAATTCCTTTGCAATGGCCTTGGGATTGTTTCACATCCATTAATAAAGAAATTGTAAAGCACGCTTAGTGTTGTGATGCAATTAGGTTGCAGTATTATTGTGGTGGGGTTGAACGGCTGGATGCCTGTGGCCATGGACATGCTTCTAGAGAGAAATTAATTTGTGGCTTGTTAGATGTTTTCCACAAGTAGATTAGTTGATTGTGTATGTCTGTCTCTGAGGGTAAAGGCAGAAGAGGAGTCCTTTAATATGCAACTCTATCATTCACACTTCCATTGATATTCCAGAGCGGATTTGTTTTTCCGCATTGTGACCAAGACATCACGTATTAAGCTCTTGCAATCGCTATCTCCGACTTGACAGCAGTATTCCGAGCATGATCTCCAATGATAAACGAGAAGGTGACTCAGGGATTCTCATTCCGGTCCGATTCCACCGCTCTCCCTTTCGGACATTAATAAACCCCAGCGCTCCGGCAAAGGCTATGGGGCCTCAGCCACCAGCTCATGAATCTGGCACAGCTCAAAACAAAAAGTCAATTATATACTATGACTCTGTAGAGGAGGGGTTATGAATTGCACCTCTATAATGGCGGTGCTCATTCAGGGAGCTGGTGCTTTTGACCGGGCCTCGTTCTGAATAGCAATAACAGTCCTCAACTTTGAGCTGCAGGAACGAGTGTATTACGCATTGCAAATGGTGGGCCTGCTGAAGAGAATTTGCATCACTCTCCAATTCAAATATTCATTTCGATAATACCCCTCTCTTTTCCTTTCTATTAATTGAATATTTAAGCATGGATAATTACATGCTCATTAAGGCGGACAGGAAAAAACAACGTCCATGCATGCTGATTATTAAAGGGGTAGTTTGCTATTCATTGCCCCTAGAAAACAACAACAACAAAAGCACATATTTACCCACATGTAAAACATTTTATTAAAAGACTATAGCATATGTAAATTTACCAGCACTTTTTAGATTCCTATTACTCCATTCATCACAAACTCTTCGCAAAACGCCAAGCACATCTGCCATGTTCAAATGGTGTATGAGTGAGCATGTGCACACATTTAAACCCAGAGGGCTTTAGCCACTGCCCCTTTGAAACACTAAGGCACTTGAAATTCTGCCAGTAAAGCACAGATAATCTCAAATCTGTCACGTTACATAATGTGGCTATTTCGAACCAAGCGAACAAGCAAGCAAACAACAGAAAGGGTGCTAATAACGTGCTTAAACAAGTTTTCATTGTTGAATGGTCCTGACAATGGGTCACAAACACCCAGACTACCAGGGGCATGCTTAAATGATTCTTAGCATTGTGATAATGTTCTAAGGGTCTCACATAGATCCATTTACAATACATTTTCCAGAAATCTAAAGAATCTGCTGTTGATGCTAGAGTCTGTTGATGCAGCTGGGAGTGTTCATAGTTCTGTATAGAATTACAGTTGTCGCTGAAGAACTCTTAAAAAACCATCTAGTTTCAGACTGCGTAGAGAAAGGAGTTTTCCCCTGATTTTGCATTCTTTCACAGTTAAGTAGTAGTTTTGTTAATAACAGATGAACAGTATAGTGGCTAATGTTGTTGCCTTAAAATGCTCTAAAAATCACAGGTCCATTTCCTCTATTGTTAGTTTGAAAGTAATACTCAGTAAATCATGCACTGTATGTTGTAAAGCCACAACCCAGTTAACCTTTGGTCTCCTTCTGATAACATACATTTGGGGCAAGGACATATTTCTGATTCCTTCCCCCAGGCATTTTACCCTCAAACAAAGTCAATCGTTGTTGTTTAGTCTGGTTGGGTGTCTGTTTTGACTGGAGAGGTAGACAATTCACCAACGACAAACCCTCAAGCCTGTGAAAAAATGCATTAGCTTTGCCTTAACTGACACTCTGGGAGAGTCCTCAGCGCTGATTGCACAGAGAAGTAAATCAATGTGTCATCTTCGCTCTGCAACTAAAGGTCAGGGCCCCGTTCTGAGAAATGTCAGCTCTTGTAGCAGCACCGGCATGATCAGATTTAGCTGAAGAACGAGGCATAATCCACCTGGTGAACCGTCAGCCTTTATCTTGATGAGGCAGTGGTGAATTAAAGTGGTCAGGCATTGAACTGGGCTTCTTCCTGGACACAGACCATGCTTCTGCTCTAGAGATTTGGGGCGACTGGAAACTGTGTTGTACCGGTCATGGTTTTACAGATATAACATATATTAATGTGCCATGTTATGTAATGTTATGAATCATGGTTGCATGGAAACGTAGTGAATAAATATTGGCAAAATACCCTCATCAGTTTTAGTTTATGACTCTGAATAATGATATTGCTGTAGAAAAATACTTACAGGGTTAACATCTTCTGTTGTTTTAATAATTTGTTTTAATCAATTTATTAAATTGGGTTCTCCTCCCAATGCATGGTTCTGTCAGTTTAAGGAGGCGGCACCAGAGTAATGCTTCATTCCTTGTGAGTAATTAGAGGGAACAATTCATTAAGTTGAGGAATTAAATTAATAAATAGTGGGGACTCTTTGTTAAAGGAACGTCTTATTGATTCAGGAATTGTGTTTTTAAGCATTTGAAAAAAACCCAAATATATATATATATATATATATACTTATTTTTCCTTATGGGCTCCTTGTAATAATTTTGCTGCATCGGAATCAAATTCCTTACAGTTACAGTGCAGCATATTTTGCTATAAATGGCATGGCTAACTGAGAGCCAGCACGTTTTCATTTACTATACTTGGCCATAGTCAAGTGGCACCTGTAGCTTAGTCATTGGCCGCATTGTCCATTCCACTTTCTGAAGCTTTTGTTGGCAGCTGGTATTTACAGAGAAGGTTCTGTGGATGTGGATTAGTGCCAGGTAGTGTTACAGAGTGAACTCTTTGTATCTGAAAGTTGGTACAAACCTTAGAAACTAAGTCTTGCCAATTACTGCGACAAGACTTTACCTTGATCCAAGAACAAAGAGAGGTCTTGTCAAGAAATTCTGTTCTTTTACTGACCTTTTGCAACTGAGAGACTCTTAATGGGTTATGTATGTCTACAGGGGAAGATGTTTATATCTGGGAATATTAACCTTTACTGAATACATTTTCTCTGAAACACTGTTTCTTAGTTTCAAAAGCATTGGGTACTTGTGTTGTTGCAATTTCATATTATTTTCCAATTATAGCTTATAAAGATAAGCAGATATCTTTCTGCTAAGAGAGTTAAAACTCTGTAATTCAATGTATAATCATGTACAGTGTTTTGCAAATGCCAGAGATACTATTATTTTCAAGGCTAAACAGCAGCAGTTAGGTCCAAGTGAGAGAAAGGAATATCCACCACCAAGCCTGGACCTTAACGCCACTGAATGTGATTGGGAATACTTGGAACATGACAAACAGAAAAATGCAGCAAACCTCTAAGACTGAAAATTGTGGGTGTGGACAAATATCACTGCAGATTAGTTTGAAACACTGAGAACGTAATTAGAAAGTAGTAGTAATTAGAAATTAGTCATTTTTGGTCACATAATTACTTCCTGTTTGAACTGGAAGTTAAAGTTAAGGTTGGCTTCTGATGTTGCACTGTACTGTAGTGGTTTTAAGGGCAATAGAAGTGATATTGTTAGGAGAGATACTTTGCTTATCTTTCCCATGTTGGACAGAGATAGACTCCCTTCAAGTCGTATAAATACTTGCGCAAGGGCAAATCATTTTTCAGCAGGACAGCCGTCGCAGGGACTCTGCTCATGTGTGCATTGCTTCAAGTGATGTACCTCGACAAAGTGAATGCAGAGATCACTCTGTGGAGTAAGGGCCCTCTTGATCATTCCAGTACTTTCCTGATATAGATGTGCTTCCATGTGCCAGAAACGGATATTAGCATCCTTTAAGTTGGTGATAAGGCCTCAAATGTTTTTCTCTTAATGATAAACCTGGCCCAGTAATGTGTGCCCTGAGATGAAATATGGAGTTCTGGGAAGAGCTAAACAAACAGTGCTGAAGTCTGCCGTGATAAACGAGGGGTAAGGAACATTACCCCTGCAAAACAAATTGCAGTTAGATCAAGACCTGCCACATGATGAATTAATTCAGACCAATGGAGAGCACTAGAGTTCCCAAGGAAGAGTCTCCATATATTACCTGTGTCTTTGCTGCTTGGTGCTGAGGTGAACAGAAGCTGGACTGGGACTTATTTTGCTTGGGTGTATTTCCTAGCCTGTAAAAATGTATTCTTTGCTGTAATATTATAATATGCATAGTAATTATGTACCTACTCTATTCATAGGCTGCGATGGTGTGGTGCGCATACCGTGCCTTCTTAGGGACACCAACCTAACATGTGTACATCTGACCAAGCACTATTCCCTCCCCATATACAGTGCTGTTTTTAAAAGTTCTGTTTTAAAAATAGCCATGAGGTAGTTATTTATTTTTAGGAATTTTGCACAAGCTACACAAGAACTAAATATAATTTCTATCCCTAAAGCGTATCCAACATTTGTTGCAGCTTCCTTTCTTGTTTCCAGTAGACTTCCTTTCAGCTTTTCAAAGACATCTGCAATTATTTCCAAAGTTCAATCTTAAAAGTTTTTCTGTTAGTCTCTCAGTCCAAGTAATCCCAGACACAGTCAGTGTTTTTGAGGTCTGAGCTAAGAGTTTGTTTTCTACGTTTGGCTATTCTCTATGAGTTGGCCTCCCACAGTGGATGAACAAACAGACACCCGTGGGTTTGTTCTAATAGGAAGTGAGATGGTGATGCACCAGGTCTTGCATGGTAGTCCCAGTTTCTCTATGTTTTAACAGGTTTTTTGAAATCTACAGTATCTCCTGAAATTTGAATGACTTGTATTTAATGCCTGCTCTAAATGTAAGTTTACATATAATGTCAAGATTTCTGTTGTTTTCTTTGAGATGTTCATTTTGCCCACATATATTTGTGTTTGCCTCATTTGCATGCATCAGTGCATCATGGGAACATCTCAAAAGACGAATGTTATATGACAATGCCAGTGCTTGAGAGAAAAAGACACATGCAGAATGTAGTCACCAGTTTTTCCCTTGTATTTGAATTCAGGTCTTGGACTTTATTGGTTTGCAAATTACCCCTGGGTGAACGGGTTGCTAGGTTCATTTTCTTGGTGGAAAACACTCCTATATATCTCTCTGAGGGATAAGGTGCAGGGATCACTGCTGGACAAGGCTGAATGATGGAGCCTATCCTGTAGATATGTGCTTTTCATAGAACTAATGTCAGTGTGTATGCAGCAAAGACAAAACAAATGGCCGCCGGGGGTGGGGTGGGGGGGATGGAAAGAAGCTTGGCACGATGTCGGCGTCCACCAGCTGGAGAGAGACAGTCATGTGTGCTTAATCTCACATTAGGCATTCCTGCTGCTTCCCCGTGTGATAAATTCATTTGATTAAACCGCCCTATCCCATGCACTGGAGATTAAAATGTAACCGTGTTGATTACGAATCATTTTAATGTCAGTGCTTATTAAAATCTATCAGCGTTCTGCCTTTTCCCTCTAATACGGTATATTTCATCCTCATCTGTGCACCGTAAAATGGCTATCAATCACATACCTCTGCTTAGTCACGCTACACTAAAATTTTGAGTTGTTGTCCTGAGCCCTATTTGGATTGGATTAGTTTATCAGGGCGGGGGGTGTCTGTAAATATTTTTTCACAGAGGCTTTTTAGTGTGTCTTGACAGCAATAAAATGATCTCAGGACAGAGCTTCAAAAGCAATGTGTTTTCTATGAACAATGCTTGATGTATGATTTAGGTGTCATTTAGTGCACATCACTGTAAATGTTAATGTTCATAGTAATTATATGGATTGAATGTAATTAAATGGAACTTAAAATATATTCAAAGTTTCTTTCAGTTTAACAAATCAATTCTCTACAAGAATTTCTTACTGATTGCCTTAATTCTGATAACGTTGCCTTCTTGGACCAATGCATGAGGTTTGTGTCATTTATCTGCCTCTAAAGTGAGGGACGGGGTGACACACCAGCCCATTGCTGCACTAATGTGTGTATTACATGATACTCGATGCCAACTTCTAGGGCTGGTGGGAGGTAGAAAAACAGACATGACCAATGCAGACAGCACTAAAATCACAGAGGGGCACCTGTAAGAGCAGATGAGCACAGGATCCCATCGGAATTGAATCCTGTTGGAATAGGGCTTTTGTAACATGGCTAAATGGTTCCACGGTCAAGTGGCGCAGTGCATTGGGCTACATGCATTACACTGGTTTGTTTCTCACTGTTTCTTAATGATTGGTACAGGCCCTATTGCAGTAATCAAGGCAAGTTCTCTGGGGAGCGCATTCACATTAAGTCAGTAATTACCCACAACTAATTCTCAAAGTCACATCACCAGCTTCTCCTACCAAGGCCCCTTCATTTCCTCGGCTAATAGTAATGGCCGCCTATGGATTGTCTGAGTGAATTTCCTCCATTATCTTTGATGAATCAGATAGAAACGTATTATTAACTTACTGGGTGCACTTCCAGTTGGTAAAGCCCATCTGAGATATGAGGACTGTTCTGACCACAATGCAAGATATGGACCTCATTAAAGGCTTATGTTTCATCTAGAGCGTATATATTTGAACAGTGCTGGAGAAATGTAAGACGTACTGATTACTAATGGCTTACTAACTAAACATGAAATCAGTAGTTTGACCTCTGGATTACATTAGAGCACTTGGGTTACTGTTGGACGACTCCTGCCTTTATTTGCTTTCATTATTGTTTTAATAAAGTAGGTTCATGAAGTTCAAATCATTGGAAGATTGAAGTTCCTGTTAATATTTTGCATATACGTTTATCCAACTTATACCTCTCAGTAAATAAAGACAACTATAAGGTGAAATATTAACCAATATTGAATCTATTTACTACAACTTTCAGATTTTTAGTTTAGAGGATGTGGTCAGGGAACCAGACTGTGCTACATGAGAACAAAGGAAGAAAATTCTCAACCCACCATTTGGAAGATGTTTTATGGATGTGAATGTGGTTAGAACAATACATTTCTGGAGTGGTGAGAGCAAGGCACTGAGTGCGTCCGCATGTTTTGAGCACCCGCTGACCCCAGTCAGCCGTCACCTCCTCCAAACCAGATGTTCTCTTGTTGTTTAATTGCAGCTTAGCTTAGCTTTACCCATTGGTGTTTCTCCTGGCAAACAATAAAGAATTTTTAACACATTGAGATCATTATGGTAAAAATGTTGTTTGATTTCAAGTGACGTATGATGACAGCACTAATTTCAGCTCATAACTTTTGCTAGTTTGGAGCCTTAATTTGGACAACAGGACAATATAACAAACTATTGAAACCAAATTTTCTTTCCTACTCTTTTGAATTTCTAAGGATAATTATGGTCTAATATGCTAAAAGGGATCTCTGTCATCCATGAGGCCTATTTGCAGCTTGCACACTGTTGTAAATAGGTAGTGTTGCTGCCACACAGCTCCAGGGTCTTTGGTCCTGGGTAATATCTTCTGGTGTCTACATTTGGTTCTCTGGGTTCTCTGATGTCCTCCCAATCCAAATTTTTGGTAGGTGGATTGTCTATGTGAAATGTTCCACAGGTGTTAGTGTCTGGGTGAGTGTGTGATGCCCTGTGATGGATGGTCAGTCTGTTTAAGGTGTGTTTCTGCCTTGCAGCTATTGATTCCAGGTACAGTCTGGACCCACTGTGATGAAGCCCTTGTAGAAAACACTTCTGATAGAGTAGCTAAGTTGCCTGGTCATGAGAGTAAACATTAACATCCTCTAAACAACGATGTAAGTCCTATCAGATTTAAGCTGGAGTTGAAATGAGGAGACTACGGTAAGTTGTGTTGGATGTTGTTTTGGCAGTCGTCTGAAGGAGTGTTGACGCAGGTTTCCTCAGGCTGATCTGCTCATTTTGTTGCAGAGTCGTTAGGCGTCCGGCGTCAGACTTTAATTAAGGCAAGGTACGGGTGAGAGACTGAGGGAAGACAGGAAATGTGGCGGCAGGCCTGAATAATTAGATGCTTCTATTAATATGCGTGTGACCAGGCTCTTTCAGTAACAGGCGACGGGCGTAATGACGTGTAATGATGTTACGCAGACGCCAAGCCGCTTGACAAATGCTCGTTAACAGACAATGATGTTGTTTGCACCCAAAGAGAGGGTTTTTCTCCGGCTCCTAATGAACTTCTCACTAATGACCTGACGGTAAATAACAGTTTATAGGGCCTGTCACTTGTCGTAAAGGAACGCTACATCATTTGTGATGGTCTCCCGCCATCAATAAAACTTAGCAGCGCCAATGCACCAGGCCTGTTGGATGGCATCTGGTCGCTCTTTGAATTTATTTACAAGTGTCCCCATATGGCCCAAAGTTTGTGGACACCTGCTTGTCCAACACCACTTCTGGACTCTGAAACTAGGGTTTTGAGAGTTGGTAGTTTGTTAGTTCCACTGCACCCCTTTAGCCTACACTTGGTATTAAATGTGGTGACTTAAGAACATGCATATTCATTTCCCAGAGATTTTATGGTGAAGACCACATAAGAGTATAAATTTCAGCTGAATCTACATACATTTCAGCATATTCCATAGCATACAGTTTAGTAGCATCTGTATCACCCTGGCTCAAAATAAAAAACAAAAGTCTTAGGGCAGAGAGAATGTATTTAAGTCCCATATCTTCATCCTGGGGTGGCTTTTATTGTGACGGCGAGCTAAACTTTTATTTATTTGGTTAACTGATAAGATCTTAAAGATGATCTGTCACACATTATTAATAGGACGTTGGCCTGAGCCAGAAAAGAACTGCCGGTGTGTGATGAATCACTCGTGAGGAAGGAAAGTAGTTTTTCCTACTGCTTTTATCAGTTTTTTGTGGTATTAATATCAATGAACACTGTATATCATCTGAGAAAATAAAAAGAAACAAAAGTACTACTGAAGTCCTCATAACACATGTATAAGCATTTTATAACATTGTTATAAAACGATACTTTATTTAATATATAACTATTATTTTTTCCTTTATTCATAAAGTGGTCAAAACTTCAACTGAAATGGCACACATTTGCTCCAATATAATGTTTTTCTTCAAAACATTGCTTATAAATGTATTATTACATATTTATGTTGGTGTGATATGCTCCCAATGTGTGTAGACATGTTAGCCACATATCTTCAGCATATATTTTCAGCAGCAGAGTACACTGAACAAAATAACCTCCTTGTTTCTACACCAGGTGTGAATATTAAATGACAGGATAAGAACTGCCCATGTGTGCAGTTGCTCTGTATACTTTGTAGTTCATCTGTTACTCTGTATGCAAACAATCTGTAATTTTAGAATGACAAAGTGCTCCTCTATGGCCAGTGGAGAAAAGGATTGATGTTCCCTACAGAGGCAGCCTTCAAAAGTGGAGTTAGTGAACTATCTCTACAGTCTATTGGGCTTTACTTTTGCTGGTGTTGTGATGATTTAGCACTGTCATTTTTTTACTGAAATATTTCCTGTTCTGCCATTGCCTTTGTCTTCTGGGCCAAGCCAGTTGTTGGGACAATTCCTTAAAATCCCCAATAACAATGAAGAGTTCTGACACTGAACCTGTTTGCTGATGACATCTGGTCTTTCTCTGATCTCTTTAATCCAATTTCTAATTGAGCTAACATTGGTCCAAGGATATAGGCACTCATCAGACTACACAGTGAACTGCAATAAATCTATCCTCATGAAACTGGATAATGGTGTTTCAGTAATTCCACCCTCAGGCATTCCCATCGCTGTGGAACATTTCACATAGATCGGCTTCAGAATTAGCTCATTGTTTACTGAGAATAGGGCGACAGATTATGGCGACAAGTGATTAAATTAGACCTGAGGTAATGGTCATTTTCATCTTCGTTTGTAGAAGACTGGGTCATTGAAATGAATCACGGTCATTTTATTCATAATTCATGCAGGTCAGTTTAACTTCACTTGTAGCAGTAAGATCATTAGAGGCCCATGTACTGCTCAGTGTTCCGATATAAACATGCAGGTAACCCTTACTGCTGCTATAAAGGGTCTAGTGCAGTCTAATGTATGATGGATTATGCCTTATGAATTACATTTAATTTTCCAAGACTCAAGTTTATGGTTCAAGGACCAGCTCTAGAACCAAGCCCTAGTGCATTTGCAAAAGGAGAATTTGTACCATCATTCCTGGACATCTGTTCATCCAGTAATCCCTGTAGATAACACTTGGCATTAACAATAGTGGCCATACATTCATATATAGCTCCCATCTCATTCCATGCTTTACTGTGGAGGCTATACAAGCACAAATGAAGGCCTGTCTCCACTGGGTGCACCTTAAAGATGCTGAATTCACTCATTATAAAGGGTGTCTAGAAAACGTTGGACATGTAGTGTATATCTCAGCTTTAGCTCCCTAAAGCCACAACAAAGTGAAAGTAGGGCAGAGTCCAGCCTGGCCTCGTTCTGGAGAAACTGCATAACCTGGCCTTCTATCCCAGGTGTCACATATAGAGTCATCACTTCACAGAACAAAACTAAGTCATACTTAACAAAGTCAGTGGGTGGATGCCAGGAAGGTGTCTCCTGGAATTTGACACGGTCTGCAGCCCTAGTCTTCCCTCATGGCTTCATTGACACTTCTTGCCTGAAATGATATTAGAAACACTTTTTTATTGAACGCTGATGTATTTTTATCACATTATAAATGTCCTTACTGTAATACAGTAAGCCTGTCTGCATAGTGTCTTCAGGTCTAAGAAATAGGACTCCTAATATTAGTACATGAACTAGTAGATCAGCCAAACCGTCCTCAGATAAACATGGTGGCGTACTGTAGTTAAAGCTTTCATCGTTACGTGATAGGAAAAACATCAAGCACATCTCTCAACACTAATGTAAGTCACTGTGTAACATGTACATATATATATATTATTACTGTAATCATAACCATGTAATTATTAGTTACGAAGTATTCCACACTTAATTTAGTGTAATTCCATGTTCCTTACACTATAATTAAACTATTAAAAAAATAAATAAAGGTGTTAAATACTAATTGTTTTATATCTGTTAAAGCACTACATAGACCTGGCTTGTAACTCACTCACTCACTCACTCACTCACTCATACGTATATGATACGATATATTCAGTCATTTACATGCCACTAACTCACATATATAAACTCATTCACACATATTTATATACACACTCGCTCACTCATTCACACAATCACATACATAATCATCTCAATCACTCACATATATATACATTCACATACACGTATGCACATATACACTCACTCAAATTAATACTACCAACACTCTCTCATACATATTCATCAGTCACTCACTCACATACCTGCCCACATTTAGGGACCGGAGTCACACTGCATATCAATCTATATATATCAGAAATCATATGAACATAAGGCAGTAATAAGGAGGTTAGAAACACATGGCTTTATTAATTGAGTAACAGATGATAGTTCTCCATGACTGTAGTGTGACTGTAGACTCTGGCTATAAATACAGTAAAGGAGACAGTGAGGTGTGAGACAGAGAGCAGCAGTTAACAGTCATCCTTCAAACACACACACACACACACAAAGCAAAAGCCTTGAGACAGATGTCCATGGCATCAGGCTCTCAGCTGCGGTACTTGGCCAGAGGCTACTGATAGTGTCAGAAGCACTTAGCTTTGCTTGGCTAAGACTCAGCGGGTAAAAGCTCTCCACAATAACGGGAAAACACAACATTTTCATTTCTATTTACGACGTTTGTGTCCAGTAAAATATAGTTTGCTGTTTGGTGACATGCAGATTTGACTTTCATTTTTAGCTTCTTCTGTTATGCTCAACTTTTAGTGTGTGTCCCTGCATTTTGGGTTAGTTTTGGACCCACTGCAAACAGGAAGAAGCAGTTTCAGAATAGGAATGAATGAATAAACAAATTAATTAATGGATGAATGAGTACAATTGTTTCATTTCTAGAGTGTCCAGCCTGTTTTGTGTTGTTAATGAGGGATTATTTGCAGAGTTACAGGAAGAAGAGCAATCAGAATATAATACAAATCTCTGAAAGATTTACTGTAAAACCCCCACATTATAATTGTGGTGTGAACAACAAATCAAGAACTTACTCACGCCGAAAGATGGAGATTACAAATGCTCATCCTCTTTGTAACATCCAGTTACGATCACCATCTGAGAACATTGCAGATGACACACTCTTGTTCTGAGGCACTTTGGTCTTTAATGTCCAACTCCCAGTGTGACATGAACACCCGGCTGAAAAGTAATTATCTGCCAGCTAGGTGTTCATACGGAGGGTAATACTCTCTTCATTTTCATGTAACTCCAGTCTCAGAATCAATGTCCTGCAAAGCCTCTGTGAGGAGTCGCATCTCTAAGCCTCTTAACTGGGGACAGTGAGTGACCACAATCTACAATGTGAGGAAAAATGCTACAGAGGTGCTGTAGTGGTGAGCTTTGTTCAACAGTGTTACTGTAGCATCAAAGGTACAACAATGACCCAGAGGTCCACATTGTTCAGACAGGTCCCAGATCAGGCAGGGTCACATAATACACCAAGAAACATCCCTGGGCAAGACCCATACATTATATTTTGTTCTAAATAAAAGCATCTTCCTAAGTTCAATTCTTAAGTAAGAACACCATGCTGCCCATGGGTTGCAGCTGATGTTGATCTGTGTAGTTGCTGCCATAATCAGTACCTACTTATTACTCACACAGCTCACAACTCAACTCAACACAACTAAAAAAAAAGATGTTTAAATGGTTTTATGTTTTCTATCAACACTTTTAGTCCTTATTTAGATGTTAGAATTACAGAAATATAAGTATGTGTCCATTACCCATTTATCTGTATTATGTTTTTAAACAGAGCTCTGTTCATTTGTATCAGTCAGTAGAGAAGCTTGGCCACATCCCAAATAACACCATACTGCCATACATAGGGCACATCACAGATAATGTGACAAAAGGATATGTGGCTTGTGTCTGTAGTCTCTTAAACACTTCTAAGTAGAGCCTATGACAAAAATGCTAATATGGCTAACAATGGATAACTACCTATCACCTTCAGTGATGTGCTTTTAAGCCAAGCAATTGGTCCCCAATATTGTGCCCACACACACACACAAAAGTGATATCAACCCATGGACACCAATAAGAGTTCTTGGGCAAGACTCATTTTACTGTTATAAATGAGTTGTTCTAAAACACCTTTATCCCCAGAGTATACAGAAGCAACTGAAATTCTAGATGTATTATATAGAGGTCTGTCCATTAAAGAGAATATTACAAGAATGGGAGTAATGTGCATGCATCACATGGTGGGACCCTCACTTTTGCCTTGTTTCGTTTCACAGGTGAGGAGCACAGGGCCACTCTTCTCTGGTGATAACTCCTGGTGGCATCTAAGTGATGGAGCGAAGCGGGACCTTGATGCCTAGAGCGGAGAGAGCTGTAAATCAGGAATGTTACATTTTCCGTGGCTGGCCGAGTGATGACTGCACTTTCACAGGCCATCCTTTAATATTGCCAAGGTTTCTATTTTTTTTTTTACCCCTCTACAGCGATGATTCCCCTGGGCGAAAAGAGGCTCTCAAGCCCTTCTTCGGCTATAATTCAAAACATGTTGACCCATTGTTGCCCTCCAGCTCGCCAAGAGCAGAGTGGCTTGAATGTCCTAGAAAAGTCCCAGAAGCAAAGCTGCAATGGCAAGATAGGGTCCTCTCCATTCCAAAGCTTTGACACCTTGGTTCCAGAGACACCTTTGCGAGACCTTGATGGCTTTATCGCAGTGTTTACAGGGCGTGGCTCGCAAACAGCCTGTCGAGAGCATCCCCAGCCACCCTGTCAGGCCCTTTTACGCTTCCCGACATCTTTCCTGGTTTCATTTGGCTCCTTGTCAAAACGGAGTTGTGTCATGGCCTCGGCAGCCACAACCAGAGCAGAATGGGATTTGGCTCAAGTGGCTTGTCTGCCGCCTCTTCACAGGGAATTTCAAATGAGCCCGGGAAAATCTCTCTCTCTCTCTCTCTCTCTCTCTCTCCCTCTATCTCTCTCTGCCTCTTTTTGTTCTTTCTCTATACCCCCGCCCCCCCATGTATTCTTTTTGTGTGCCCTTAAGACCAGTTCCCCCACAGTACGATGATGAAAAAGTGGATGGAGGAAAAAAAAAAAAAACGACAGATCTAAACACTATAAGAAGGGCTGTGATTTTCAGGCGTGTAATGTGCCCATTACCGTAATAGTATCATTACATAGAGTGTCAGAGAACAAAGGATCAAAGAGGCTTTGTGGGTGATGTCATCTATTACCTCTTCCGGCACACTTTCTGAAAATGTGCCACCTACTTGGGTCGAGATAATCCAAGCTTTTTCTCTTCTGCAATTTTTTTGCCACCCATCTGTTCCATGGTCAAGGGTGAAAGGAAGCATTCTACATAAATCTCAACACACTTTAAAGCTGTGTCTTTGGGTTCAGTGGAGTTAGACTCATATTCAGGTAATGAGACTGGTGTGTGTTGACATATATGTCTTCCTGGATATCTTCTGTAACCACTTCACACCTGTGCACAATTTGGCACACTCACATGTGGTTTTGAATTGTGGGAGGAAACTGGAACATCTCCTCCGACCCAAAATGAGGATCAAACCCAAAACTACATTATCTTACAATAATATTTTCAGACTTCTGAACATCTTGGTTGAAACTTGCCTTAAAGGCATTGTTGATGATTCTGGGAATATTCAGAAGCTCCATGTCTTTTATTGTGGAATGATATGTTTGAAGAAAAAATTAACTGTTGTTTCTACGTGGCTGAAGTTTAACTTGTCTGATTCACTCTTCAAACTACCACAGAAACTCTTTGTAACTCGAATTGCTTAGTTTTTTAGCATTTTAGGTCTGTGTTTGCTTTCATGTAATTAGTGGTCTCACAAATTCAGAGTCAGTTCAATCTGAAATAATCTGAAACAGCAAAAAATAAGTCAATATTACCCAGCAGGAATAGAGCAACATCCTCATCTCAGTTCACAATTTTCATTTTTTGAAGATCTCTCTATTGTCTAAACAACTCCCGATGTCTCTGAGCTGTGAGCTGAGAGAGAGAATACCTAGCATACCGGACCAAGACCAGCAGTTTCGAGTGCTAACCGACTGGAGAAATATCCTCAGAATCACATCGCCTTTAAGAGATGTTTTAGAGCCTTTAAGAGATGCCAAAGCCAAGCGTCAGCTCTGGGTATAAACTTCATCTGAGATGAAGTAAACCTAATTTTGTACCCACCTTGTGTTATGAAAGACTTTGCTTGTGTACTGTTGTCACATCTTATATAAGAGAAAGAAATGTTCCCATACAGCTCCAACACTGCTAATTCATCACACTACAATCAACGTCAAGTTTCTGAAGAGCTTTTCATGACAGTTTGTCAAATGATATTGCCAGAGGTGACAGCAGCACATCTTAAATTACGTTAAGAGTTTTTGGCCTGTTTGATGTCTCTAAACACTAATGACAGGTAAAGTACAGCAGGGAAACAAATCTTGATTAAGTTGAGTGCCAGCTCCCATTCTGTTTGCATTTCAAGTCTATTACTGAGCCTGCAACGTTGCTATGGTCTCTTCTGAACAATCGGAACGTGGTATTGTTTCCATCATGGTGCTATAGAGATTGTAAGTGACTCTTATGAAATGGTAGGTTGTAAGAAGACGTACCTGTTCTGCCTCAATCTAAGTGCATATGTAGACCTTTTTTTCCTGGAGAACAGATGGCTATAAAATAAGCACATAAAAACTGGGGAAATATTGTTGCAGACGTGCTCTCACGCAGCGATGATGTATGATATCCCTCCAAAGCCCATATGATGGAGATCATTTTGACAGAAACAGAAGGTCCCAAGGTGTTGCATCTGTTTGGAAAAAAGTAGACCCTGTAATATGAGTGGGAGGACTACACTTCAGAAAGTCATTTTGATTTTGATTTGAATTTTTTTCCCTCTCCCTCCCTCCCTCCCTCTCTCCATGTTTCCCCGCAGCTGACACTAGTCTTCTTGAAGACCCCTGCTTTGAGAATGCCTGTCATCAGTCAACTCCCAGTCCAATTCCTCTCACCGAGGCAGAGCGAGTGAATGCTAGGGATGAGAGGATTTGTGTACACTTTTTCATTTCGTGGTCGGAGGGACTGGGAGAACTGAGCTGACACAGAGTAGAGTTACTCAAACCTGATGTATGAGCTCAGCCGCTAATTTTCCTGACCTGCTATGACTAAGGCGTTTGTAATGTTGTCCTCTGCAGGCAAATGCAGACCACAAATTGTGAAAAGGAGTGCAATGATGTGACTCATATTTATTTGGTTGGGGGATCTTTGCGTGTTGTTTTGCCAAAGTAACTCACTGCCACTTCCCACCTGCTATCTCAACTGCCTTTGGAAAGGCAGCTACCAATTCAGAGAGATAAGGCCCAGCATGTGCTTCCTCCATGACACATGCAGCCAATCACAGCATCTTTCCTGTAGGAAAGTATAGGAAAGCATTAAGGTAAAGCTTATTACATTTTAAGACTTATTTTATAGTAATTACATGGACTCCACAGCAAACTCTCTGAATTCTTTTTTATGTTACAGAAGTGTAATACACATTTTGTTATTTAAGGCTTTAACAACACAAGAGGAGTTCAATATAAGGGTAATACAATTGTTAAGTGCATTCAAATAATAGCATTTTATTATTTATTATTTTTATTTAAATTACATTTTAACAACTATGTATTACATCATTACATTGTAATAACAGTGATTTATTACATAGTTCTCTACATGTTATTACATAATACAATAGCTATTAAAATGTATTATGTAACTACATGTCAGTTGTTATACAATGTATTCCGAATATGTAGCAAGATCATAATACATAATACATATAATATTTCAGGCCATGTACTGAGCAGAGCTGAAGCATCTCTTGGAGTCTGCTAACCTTGTTAGTCACTATACTACTCTTAAGTATTATAGAAGGATGGACTTTTAAATTATTGCCTTCCTCCAGCTCCACGTGTCTAAAGACTGCCATGGCAGTGTCTTGCAGTCCCAGTTGCACACATCTGCCAGCCTCAGTCTCCAACACCCACAGACATGATCTGAGCCCAGCTTTCTTTGTTGTGCTGGATGCTGGAGTGTAATGAGAGGCAATAGAGCCGGCGCCGCAGTTCAAAGCAGGCCCATAGAGATTAGTCTGGGACTCAGTCCTCGCTAAGTTGATGAGGGCTGCTTCTGCCCAGAGCCGGCCATGGCCTCTTGAGGGAACTCATTGTTCCGGCAAGGAATAAAAACCAGGGCTCTGGAGCCAGACTAGCACCAGCCTGGGCTTGACTGGTGAAACTGGTCTACCGGGTGGATTTGCAGGTGCAAAAATACTGCAGCTAGTGTCCCATGAGGGAGAACTGGGTTGATTGGCACAGGGCTCATTTTGTTGTGTCAGTAGGGGCCTTACATGAAAATGTGGCTGACCTTATAGCGTTGATAATTCAGATAGAATTAATGTAAGTATATATCCATTTACTGTACATTGGTAGAAAAAAAGGCCTGTTCAGGTACAGTGTTGTTTGCTAGAGGTAGAGAGAGGGTAAATATCCTTCAAAGGTCCAGCAGGGGTCTTAAAGTCCAGTTGTGTACTTAAATGATCCATTACCTTCTCATCTCCAGAGGGAATCAATTCAATTAAACTCAATTAAAGGGGCTAAGATGTACCATTTAAGTGTTCCACCACAAAAAGTATCACCGCAGTTTCTCTAAGACTGTTCATGGCATTTAACAGGACAGTTTATTTTAGTTTAGTTTAGTTCAGTTAGATAGTCTTGGAATTTGACGTCAATCAACACATTTCTTTGGATATGATGCCCTATACTTACCTTGTAACTGTCTGGTGAACTGTAAAAGCACTATCTTGATTGTTTACACACTGCTGAACAGGTTCCATGTAAATATCAAATGAAAAAGACTTGTTGAAATCATAAAAATAATCTGAAAAATAAAGATTAGCCTCGAGACCTGTGATTAATCTGGTAAAAAAGATTACCCATGCAGTGCGGAGCAGGAAGGCGCCAAGGATGGCGCACTGAAAGAAGAATTCGTTACACGGTTTCGAGCTGTTTGAGCCACAGCTATTTAAAGGCCCTATTAATCTTCGGCATGGAGTGCAACCTTGTGCTGAATGTTGCATGAATAAACCGCAAAATGAAGGTCAATATGGGACACAGGTGTCTAAATACAGTGCCCTGAGAATTCCCCTTGTTTAACACTCCTGAGGGTTTAAATCTGTCAATAACCAGCCGTGCCGTTTCCAGCGGCAGCAGCCGGACAGTTAATCAAAACAAGTGACAATATCTATGACAGCCCAGTGGAGGAGAGCAGGCTCCTGCTTCCCAGCAGTTGGAAAGAGTTCAGGATTTGGAGGTATTTCTGTTTACCTTCTCTCCCTGGTGTGCACTAATGACAATGGATGACTAACTTGTCAAAGGACAAAGTGACAAAGGAATGGATACCTGGACAGAGGTGTAGTCCCAGGATGCAGATTCCCCAATCATTGTCAATAGAGAGCAGTTTTAGACTAGATACATCTGTGTCCGTGCGCCAAATGGAAGATATTCGAGCCACTGTCAGAAACGAGGCCATTAGTTTTAGGCATTAAATTTTGCTTTGCAACAGCCGTTTCATTTGAAGCACATTGCTGGGTTACAGGTGACATCTTGCTCAGTTCTGAGGTCATAATGTAGCGTCTGGGACCTGCTTTGGTCAAAATGTCACAAGGATCCAAGCCCACAGCATTGTTCTCCACTTGTCTAAACAGCCCTGTTAAGAATGGCCAGTCTCAGCGCCTGTTCCTTTAAATAATAATGAGCTGCTCGCTGTTCACCCCCAACAGAGCTGAATCTCTGTTCTTCAGCCAGTTTATCAGACAAAGAGGCAGGACACCGCTAAAGTCTCAGCACTTATAAGAAGACGAAGAGCCTTTATTCTGTGCGTCCTGATTCTGGCCTTGTTTCACCGTGTGTGGGTTAGGCTGCAGAAACACACATTAATGTGAACCGTCACTGAACGTAGGGTTCGTTCATAATGTTTCCCCTTTAAGGCATGAACATGGGTACATTTCTTTATTTTTTCTAATATTACATAGTATGTAATGAATAATTCATGTAGGCATTACCAATTAATAAGTCAGTTATTAATAGCCTATGGTTTAAGGGGTTAAAAATGAATACGTCTAGGATTCATATTAATAATTCATATTATATAATTAATGTAACCATGCAGGACCCCTTTACTGTCATATTTTTGCAACAGAGTTCAATTGTTATTTATTTACTTTTACAAGTAGTTTTGTGCCCTGCAAAGCAGATCCCCCACAATGCATCTGGACAATGATGCTACATTAGTGCCAGGCCTCCCAAAGTTATGCAGCTCGCATAAAAGTTTGAAGTGACGAATATGCCCTGCCTGACAGGCTGATTCATAACGTTGTTACGGCACAATGTATTCAGAGTGGCTGAGCTTCGCATATGTCATTCCTCCGTTGTTCCATAATGCCACTTGACAAAGGACATCACAACGGCTGCAAAGTATTTAGCCTCCAAAGAGTTGGCAGTTACTTAACATGGGCTGTCATGGTGATTTGTTTCCCATCCCCGCTCGCTAATTACCGAGGTTGGGCGCGGGCAGCTAACTTGATCGAATCCATTTAACTCGGGCCTAAATGGTTAATCATCTCGTGTCATCCGGCGAATGCCCCTGAGGTATTCAAAAACGTGAGGCACTTCATTGCCCAAGCAGTTCAATACGTGACATGTCAAGCACTCAGCGGGGCTAAGCACATAGACTGCAACCACGTTAGAGATGGATGTACTGGCCCGGACAATGAATAATACATTGGCTGAGTGCTGGATTATGCTAGCCGCAATATAAAACAATGAAATCACACGCACCAACATTTGTCCCCCAGGAGCCGCAAGGATGAGGTTATTAGCTGCCCTCTGGCCCTCGGAGATTAGCCTATGATATCTCCCTGTCTGGGTGTTGACACACAAACACCAGCACATGCCTGACAGCTTTTTCCAGCCACTTACGACTCAGCGCCATCCGCTCAGGGTTGCCAGTTCATTGCAACACCTCCGTGATTCCGTTGTCAGAGCAACATTGGGAAATGGGTGACATAGATGTGGAAAACGATTTGAGAAGGACCACTGAGCTGACGCAATGGTTTTTGCAGTGTGTCCACATCTTTGAGGCCCTCTGCTGTAAATAAATGGTGCATGTCTCCAGGCTTTAATTAAGATTTGTAGGGCTCCCTTTTGCGAGACATATTCCCGTCTATGCTCTTTAATTAGCGCCACAAAGGGGTCTTCATTTATGGATTTGCATGATCCGCAAGTAACCACTCACGTTGCCATGATGACAAATGAATACTTCAGAAAGATTGATGGCACATGTAAATATTTGATATCTGACAGGCTTTCTTGAATAGCGATGCACTGAGGCTGTGAATGGACCTTGATGAGTTGGCGTGCCGTTACCTTGACTGCACGACAGGGCTTGATTAAACGTCTGCCGGCATGTCCCACCGCCGTAGCTGTCAGCTGCTGGAGAGCGCTGGGCTCTTGACCTGTCACAGACTCAAGGATGCCAACATTACTGTTGCAAAGCAATGCTGTGAAGAGCCAGTTTCCCAAGGAAAGTCTAAGCTGTTGAACTTTTTCTCAGACAGTGTCGTGTACACCTAAATCTCTGTTATTTCCCACAATACAGACAAAGGGAAGCTGGCACATTCTCTCACCAGTCTCAGAGCATTACAGGAGGCACATTCTACACCTTCTCCACAAGTAAACACAAATCTGGCGTCTTATAAAATATCAATTCGTCAAGATACTACAAGGATCAAACATCACAGAGGCACTCTCTCACTGTCTAAACAGCCTTGATCACAATGGCCTATTGCTGCGCCTGCTCCTTTAAATGATAATGAGCCATCTTTCTCATTTTCCCCATTTTTACTCACTAGGCAGTGCCTCATTTAGGAAGCACGACAAAATGTACTTGGGGGGCTTGTTTCAGTGTATGGGCTGCTGATTCTAATTAAAGTGCACAAGAACTGAACAAATGATTTATTCATATGCCATCTTTGATCTGGACTAAAATTTTGATTGAACCCTGACTCAAACCTCACTTTCAAAATGTAGTGTACAAGTCCACTCAAATCCTGAGGCACATCATCAAAGACTGAGTCTGAAACTGACCCAAGACACATCAAGCTGGGGTTAGGGTTTGATGTTTGAGTCTAAAACTAATCCAAGAGGAACCAAATAATGACCAAAAGTGACCCTAGCCCAGCTCATCATTACTAAATTATTATCACTATTATTATTCTAATAGATTTTTGCCAACTTTACCAGCATAAGTCGCTGGTCCCACATTTAAACTATTAGGTAAATCCTCTGGGTGTTTGGGAATTGACAGATTTTGCCAGCACAGTTGTAACAGTACTGTGTACTATGATGCTCATAAAGCTGGTTGTTTATACATTGTTGTTCTTGTAACATTCCCTATCTTCAAAGAACTAAATTTACAGAGGAAGTAGACACTGTTCTTAACTATGTTCCTTGATCAAATTTGTATTCCAAGATGTAAAGTTGAGGGTTAATAGTTTAAGAAGGACTACCCTTGTTGTATTATTTAAATTCAGATTTTAAAGTTCTTAAAAGTCCTCTGCATGGGGAGTCTTTGGAGTCTTTGCATTCTACCATTTTTTCTTTATTATATGTATTAAATTGTATTATTAAATATATTCTTCTGCATGCTGTGCTAAATGTGTGCAAGATTTATGATTTTATATATATATATATGTATGCACAGCATGTAGAAGAATACATTTCCGTGAATGTTCAGGAAGGAGCAGGACATCTGCTGGATCTCGAATCCCTGTCACACTGAATTCTCTCACCACAGAACTTCCTCCAAGGTGAAATAAGAGCTGTCAAATACATCTGACACCATGCCCGATCAAATAAGTAATGTCCCGGTTTGGAAAAGAAGGCTAAACTGAGGTCCTGTCGCTGTGTGTCTGCTTTTGCTCTTCTCCGAAATGTGGCCTGCGCCTCTTCCCTTCCCGCTCCCTGCCACAAAAACAAGTCAATAAATGTCCAAAGTGACAAAGCTCACTTTCCTTCTTGTCCCTGTCTTCCCCCCACCCTCCCGTACCCTGGGCTCAGTGCTTGGTCTCCGTGACCCAGGCCAGAGCTAATGAGTCATGGTAATGAAAGCAGACAGGCCACAGAAGCGTTAGCCTGCTGCTAATAAAGACTGACGCTGCTGTTCTGGACTTCAGCTGCTTTGGAAAGCCTCCTGTCCTCTAGTTCCTGCTTCCTCTCACACTCTCACCTTGCTGGGGAGGCTGTGTGAACAGAGACAGGCCTGCATCGAAGCCTCATTATCGCAAGAAATGCAGCTGCATGCCTTGGATTTAACATAGTGGGCAGCATAGAGCACCTGGTTATAAAGCGAACAAAGCCTGGAAGCGGCATGTCATGGGAACCTAAGGATTTACTGTGGCGATGAAAGATGACTCAAGTGCCTCTAAGCCAGCAGGACCATGACGAAGTGATGAGAGGATTTTTGCATCTTATCTTGATCTGCGTGGAAAGAAACACAGCCTAAACCGAGCTAGGTGCAGGTGTTGCCGTGTGGGTTGAAGGACAAGTTTTCTCCCTGCCGCTGACTGCGAACACATGTGATATATGTCTCTTCTGGAGAAGGCATGACATGCTTGTTGTCATCCGCTATTCTGTCACAACATGGCTGGCTGTAGAGAAACTGACATTGAGGCTGACATTTGGAAAATTTACTGACTCCCTGGAACATACCGGCACAATTCCCCATAAGCAAGGACTCCCTGAAGTCTTGTCAAAGGCAGCGTAACAAGTCACATCCGTGGATGTTTCAGCTGTGGTATCATCTCTTTATTTATGCATGGTTATACATGGACACACTTTCCTTTAAGTAACACTAGGTAGTAGTTCATTCATTTATTCATTATCAGTAACCACTTATCCAATTCAGGGTCGCGGTGGGTCCAGAGCCTACCTGGAATCATTGGGCGCAAGGTGGGATTACATCCTGGAGGGGGCGCCAGTCCTTCACAGGGCAACACAGACACACACACATTCACTCACACACTCACACCTACGGACACTTTTGAGTCGCCAATCCACCTACCAACGTGTGTTTTTGGACTGTGGGAGGAAACCGGAGCACCCGGAGGAAACCCACGTGGACACGGGGAGAACACACTAGGTAGTAGTTTTACCCTAAAATTATAGCTTAGAAATCACTGTGATTCTTCACTGACCTGTAATATGGAGGAAAGTGTCTCTCCTGCTGCTATTCCAGGCTCAGCCCTGGAGAAACTGCACTATGTAACTTCTGGAGAGGGCAAGTAACTCCCTCCCTCTTTCCCTCGTGATTTCAGGACAGTGCTCAGCAACTGTATGGGGAGCTCAGGAGCAAAAATATCAGTTTTTACCTATTGTTGCTTTAAACACGCTTCCATCCTTAAATCAAAACTGGAGAACAGATCCCTCATGTGATCTCAAGCCATGCTTCAACCCTTCATTTGTTTCACATGACTTATGTTCACAGATATAAAGGCCTAGTGTCTTTTTCCTAGCGTTTGTTGCTTAATTTCTGGGTTAAGATTCAGTGTATCATTGTCCCAGTTACATATAATATAATAAGTTTCTAATCATCTGCAGATTCTCTGGCCATATGACCACTACTGTCGAAGCTCACTGAATCTCAAGCAACAAGAAATGTCCAGATGTCATGGACTATGGATCAAAATGATGAATTTCCATGGATTTATCATTGTGGTTACTATATAGGATTTTATTTTTCATTTTCTAGTTCTAGACTATGCCAGATACAACCCTGGCAGATAACCGTCCACCATTTGTTTTTGTAAAGACCTCTTTTCATTGCCCAAGTCTTTGGAGCTTGGGGTTATAATAGAAACCCTTTAGCATCAAACTGGCCCTGACTTTGAAAAGAGACCAAACTCATTCAATTCAGCACCTCTTTGTTTCTGGACAAAAATTCCTCTCTCTCTCCCGGGACGTTCCTTGGCTCGCTACGAGTGCTTCCAATTAAACATTACCCCCGCAGTCTGGATGAGACGCATTTGGGGAAAGACGGGACTCAGCAGAAAAAGGAAATAAAAGAATCCCAATATCACTGATGACAATGCGTTTTGGGATGTCTGTGAAAGTTGTTTTTAAATGAGGTTGCTCACACAAACATTTCTCTTTCCCTCTGAGCCGAGACAAAGAACACATGCACAGAACAACACCAACTACTGTAGGGCTTTTGTTATGATAATGAACAAGCTGGAAGATGAAGAAGTACAATCAATATGGACAAGTGCGGTGGATGTCTTTTGTCCCACTGGCAACCATTTTAGTCACAAGACCGGGAGCTTAGAAACTGAGAGCTGCTGAGAGAGAAAGACTTTAAACGTTGTTCTGTTTGATCTCACTTAGAGACTAGATGCTGTCCAATTTGTTGTTGAGTTGCCAGTTAGCAAAAAAAAATGTAATTTAAAAATAAAAAAATCAATCTATCTTTATGTTACAGCCCCGTCCCAAGTGTGTTCCTGTCTTGTGTCCAATGATTCCAGGTAAGCTCTGGACAGGGTGAAGGCTCTGATTAAGGTGAAGCATTTAAAGAAAAGTAATGAATGGATTACATTGTTGTGCAGCACGGTGGAGCAGCAGGTAGTGTCGCAGTCACACAGCTCCAGGGACCTGGAGGTTGTGGGTTCGATTCCCGCTCCGGGTGACTGTCTGTGAGGAGTTGGTGTGTTCTCCCTGTGTCTGCGTGGGTTTCCTCCGGGTGCTCCGGTTTTCTCCCACAGTCCAAAAACACACATTGATAGGTGGATTGGTGACTCAAAAGTGTCCGTAGATGTGAATGTGTGTGTGTCTGTGTTGCCCTGTGAAGGACTGGCGCCCCCTCCAGGGTGTATTCCCCACCTTGTGCCCAATGATTCCAGGTAGGCTCTGGACCCACCGTGACCCTGAACTGGATAAGGGTTACAGATAATGAATGAACTACATTGTTGTTGTTTTAACAAAACCACATATCTCCGTAAAGCTAAGTTTATAGGAAATGTAGACCATGCTGGAAACATATAATCACTGTACAAAAAACTTTGTTGTTCTATTGGTCCATTCATCTTAAATATTTCACACCATATAAAAAAAAGCTGCTGTGTTCAAATGGTGTAGTAAACTACAAATCGACAGAAATGGAGATATATATTTTTCTTTGGACAACGATGATATGTTCTTTGATTAAATGTGCATTCCAAGATATCAGGGTTAACAAGACTATGCTTGTTCTATAATTTGCAACCTGCAATCATGTCTAAATGTAAATACACCACTAAAACATTTCCATTTATACATTGAGGACACTTTTCCTCACAGTTCATCAGAATTCCTGGTTCTGATACATTCACTAAATGAGCCCCCATTCACTGGTGGCGCTGTTTCACTGCATACACTCAAAGTCTCTATTACTTCCCCAAAAAAAAGCTACAAACAGCAGAGTTTTCTGTTAGCGGTAGCATTACCCAAACACACAACACTGCTTTTCTAAATTTCTAGACTTAGGTTAGGGTTTCAGGTTATGTTTAGAGTTTGGGAAAGTTCTAAGGGTTGTTTTTTCACACGAGGTTGCCAGATATTCATGTCTCATTTGTACATCAGAAAAATACAGCTTTTGTCAGTTATAGAACATGAGAAATAACATTGGCGATGTGGTTATTATAGAATCAGCCTGTACAGTATTTCTTCCTTAAAGACTATATTATCTATTATTTATTCAAGCCTGTTCCACTGAGATTAAAATCTCTTTTGCAAGGAAGCCCAGAGTACCCTAATTTAATATAAATGTTACAGTGATAAGTGTAGATAGGTCAGTACACTAAACTGCTACACACAAGTGATGTATGTAACCCAGCCTTCTCCTGGATGTTCATCTGTCATCGTACCCTCAGGGTCTTCATACTAAATCAACCCCATGTGACATAAGTGTACAACCTGATTGTTTAGCCGTATAAATCTTCCTTTTCATAACGACAACATGCCCTCCTCACACAGGGCACCATTCTTTCCCCTCCAGCAGTTATTGTCTTTTATGATCTCACTCGATTTTGGCAATCTCTCACTTTGGACATGACTTTTTTTTTTAAAACGTGGGTGGTGCATTTGAGATGCTGAAGATCCATATCTCTAGGGAGAGGTGGGTAGTGGCTACTTACATTTGCGCAGTTCTAAATAGAGTTTAAATGGACTCATACATGCATTACAGACTGTAGTCTACCTGTTTCTCTGCATACTTTTTTTTTATCTGCATATCTGTCAGGAACCCCACAGGACCACCACAGAGCTGGTGGTGTTGTATGTTTGTGTTGTGCTGAGTGGCTCAGGCACAGCAGTGCTTTAAACACTGTGTCCACTCACTGTCTACTCTGTTAGACACAAACACCTTGTTGGACTAGCTTGTAGATGTAAAGTCAGAGACTGTAGCTCAACTGTTCCTGTGCAGTTTGGGTTGGTCATACTATATATAAATTTAGCATAAAAAGTAAGGAAATTTGTGATTGGTAGATTATTTCTTTGTTGTGACAATGCTTCTTGGCAATAAATCTTACACCATTGGAAAGCCTGTTAATTTATTTTTTAAATGATGTCACATTTGTAAGGAACATGCATTTATGGGATGAGCTGAGTAAAAAATTTGCCAAATCCTCTCTGCCAAAGCCAAACAGCTTATTCTGCCATTGACTCATTTGGTGCTTGGTGGAGTGGATAATTGAAGTTTGTAGAAACAACACATATTGGCAATTTAACAATTTATTCATTTAACAAACAGGAGCCTCAGTAGCTTGTGGAAGAACCGTACACAGCCACAACAGCCTGGCACCACCTCCTCATGCTCACCAACCTGGTCTCACACTGCTGTGGGATAACATCCCATTCTTCAACCAGAGCTTGTCGCAGGTCAGCCAACATGGTAGTGTTGGTCACTCTGGCACGAACAGCATGCCCAAGCTGATCCCACTAGTGTTCAATGGGGCTGAGGTCAGGACTGCTGTCAGGCCATTCCAGCCTCTCCACTCCCAAGTTCTGGAGATAAACCACACTCTGTGGGGGCAAGTGTTGCCAGGGAGATCAGGGATTGCCACTGGTTGCAAAATTTCATCTCTATCTCTTCATTGAGATTGCCTTCAATGATGACAAATCTCATTTTTCCAGTGAGGGAGATGCCGCCCCACACCATCACACTGACTCCACCAAAAGATGTTACTCTATCGGTGCAGGAATGAGCACAGCATCCTCCGCATCTTCTCCACACTTTGACCCTACGATCCAACTGCCATAGGCAGAATCTGGACTCATCGCTGAACATAACGTTCCTCCACATGGTCAGGCTCCAGTGCACGTGTTGCAGACACCAGACAACAGACCTGATGCTGAAGGGCAATCATGGCAGGCCTCCTGGCAGCCTGATGAGACGGGAGATTGGCTGTGTCTGTTCTGGATTGTTCCGGATTGTCTGGGCAGAGAGCCATCGGCCATATCGTCCTACAAACCTTGACTGCAAATCTGTAGAAGACAGCCTACCGTACCTAAGTGTTGACAGGGTGAGGAAATTATCTTCTTGGGGTGTTGTCTTCTTGGGACGCCCACTTCGCGACCTGTCTCTGACATCCCCCGTTATATGGGACTTGGCCTTCAATTTGAAGATTTTACTAGGGCTCACATCAAATTATGCGGCAACTTTTTTTGTAGAACACCAGATTGAAGTTGCCCTATCGATGCCGATTCATGGGGCAAACACCTACTGACCACATACTCAGCTCTACTGCTCATCCCACAAATGCATGTTCCTTACAAATGTGGCACCATTTAAAAGGGAAATTAACAGGCTTTTCAACGGTGTAAGATTTATTGCCAAGAAGCATTATCACAACAAAGAAATAATCTACAAACACAAATTTCCTTACTTTTTTGTATTCTTCTTTGTATTAATTTAGTTGTTATTTTAGTTGAGACCAAAAAGAGAAAAAAAATTAGCTTCACAACCTTCAGTTTCAGTTCTGATAGATACTGGATTCAGTAAGAAGTTTCTCTTGATCTGTAGGGATCTTGGTACTTGAGCAGATTTTGGAGTTTCTAAACTTTTTAATTTTGGATTTTGGTAGCTTTTTTACTTTCAGCTATTTCTTTGAAGAAAAAATTCCTTTTGTTCTCGACTTTGGATTTAGGCTATTTTACTCACCTCTACTCAAGGACCACAAGTTTCCTGGGCAGCAGCTCAGAGATTTTGCCCCCCTGAATGAAGCTTCAAATCTGGACACTAACCATGGTTTATATCTAGGTTCTTCCCTTAAGAGTTTGATTCACAATAGGGCAGAGGTGCACAAGAGCTCAATTAAAGCTGGAGCGACCCTCAATCACTGCATGATCTTCTGAGCTTAGGCTGCATTACAGATAACTGCCTCTGCTCTGGTAAATGACATATACATGATCCCCCACCGTGTTCACAGTGTCTCCGCTCTCTTATGCTCAGTTCAGAGAAAGAGCTTTCCTGGAACCCTCAGGATTTATAAGTTATTCAAATGTGCCGATTTTTTTTTTTTTTTTTTTACCAAAGAAGGTTAGGAGCTAAGCTCTAATTTAATGCATCAAGTCCACATCACATATGATTAAGATCAGCTCACTATGAGCAGGGCATGATCTATTTTTAGTATTTCGCAGTAGCCGTAACTTTTTATTATCTCTTTATGACATTTATGAAGTAAAAATCATAAAATGCGCTGCCCTGGCACAAACCGAAAGCTGTATTTCCTCCCCCTCCCCAAACACAGAAGGATAGTTAACTTTTCAAATATTCACCCAGCTCGAGCTAAATTAATGGGAAAGCAGCTCTAGCCGACTGCTCTCCATTTCCATATTTGACTGTAATTGATATTGCTCACTGAGCAGAGTTAAGGAAGAAAAATTCACCAGGGCTTTGAGGGAATTGTATATTGAACACTCTCTCATCTCAGTCCATTCACATGCTCTGCTCCTGTGAGAGCAGCTACCTTCATGTTAAGGAACAACAGGGGGAAAATACAGCCAAACTTTGGCTCTGCCCAAAACCGGGAAACTTCCAGAAACTTCCTCGGAGAAAGCAGGGGCATTATTTCCGAGAGGAAGCCTTTAATGAGGTTTCAGGTTCTGGAGCTTCCTGGGGCATAATGGGACAGTAAAGATAGAAAGGGTCTTTCAGGTCACGCCGGCTGCACAAGTGAGCTTCAGAAATGGCCAAACCCACTCAGCAGAGGGAAATTCATTGTGTATCCTTTCCAATAAAATGTGCTGCACTTTAGATTGGAATATGAACGCAACTCATGAAAGAGGTTTAACCCGAAGAAACGTATTAATGTCATTAATTATTATTATTATTATTATTTTATGAGTGCTGTGACTTTAATGTGTTGGGCTGCTAGTGAGCAGTGAGAACCCTGCATCCAATTTTTTTAAATGTTTCATACTGAATTACACATTTTTTCTGCCTAAAGCATGCACTACACACATTTGCCAACCCATAATAATTGGCAAATGATTGCGGATTATTTTACCCCAAATCGTACTGCAAATATGAACACAAGTCCTAGCCTGTAGATACTGAGCCTTGATGGTGTCTTGAATGGATTTGTTTTTGAAATTTAGGAGGTGGAGCTTCTGAGGATCCACAGAATGGAGGGATGAGACTGAGGACAGGGTGAAAATGGCTAAAATCCAGAGTTTCTGCTCCTCACACATGAGCATGTTGAATTAAGCTGTGGCTCATTCTCATTTAAAGGAACAGGCATCATATGCTTCTATGAGTCGTTTGGATAGCTGCCTTATTGTGATGTCACAATAAGAAAATTTGCATAGAATCATCCTGGCACCATCCCTCACCTGCCAACCCTCACCAGAGCCCCACCTACTACATTAGCTGAAGATTCTGCATTTTGGTCTGCTGGTTTTACAAGTGGGTGGGGTGTGGCCAGCAACAGCTTATTTGCATAAAAGTGACAAGAGTCCTTAAATGGCTCAGTCTGAAAGGGACTGAAAATGGCAAGAACAGAGCTGGTGATATGTCTTTATGTGAGAGTGATTTTGTGCAAATAACTTAGTGAACATGTTTTGTTAGGGGTTAGGATGATGTCCAGAATGATGAAGTTTAGGGTTAGGATTAGGTTAAGGATTAGCCTCTGTTTACATTTAACACTATTGTAACAGCATGTGCTTTTCAAACTATGTCTTTGCAAACAAAATCTTTGCACTGACTCTACAGTAATGTGTGTATCACATACTTGCCTATGATACTGGCTGAGTACTGTCTCAGCTAAGACCAGAATTAAATGTATTTTTGGAATTTTCAATGTCCACCCTTTGCTATTTTATCATCAACGGCCCACATTCCGCCTCTGTCTAATTTGCAAACATTAGACCTTGAAGCGGCTCGTTATTTGTTCATTTCTTTGTTGGAAATGAGACCGGCCTGCATTGGGTTTGGACTCTGGCACTGTTCCAGCTGTGTGTCCTTCCTGTGGCGTCTTCCTGGAGGTGCGGCAGGCTGTTCCATCTGCGGAGGCAGGACAGGAGGGAATGCTTTGAATTTTAATGAAATATGTCATTGTGAGCGCTCGCCATAATTAATTGTTCACATCATATATTTGAAAGGCCACCAGGAAGCTGTCCCAGTTGCCACAGCACCACTTTGCCTGTGTTAGGGGAAAAGGAAGTCCCACTTTGGTACCAAGGCTGGTACCAAAATGTGTCTATTATGCCGCACTGATGGAACATTACCTCTGCCCATGCATCACTTTGTGATGTTAACGAGAGCGGAAACTGCCGCCATTTTGAAGGGGCTCCGTGGTGGATTTGTATTGGAGCGCTAATTTTCATTTTGACTACAATGAATACATCATGGGCTTTGTTTACCGCCACAAAGGCGCGTTTGTCATTTGTGAAGTAGGAAGCTAATTCAAGGACAGGGGGAAGTGTTAAAGCATTAAAGCACTTCCATTTCATTTAAGCTGATGAGTAAAGTAATCCATTTACAGGTGATTTACTTTATATCTTGGAGAAGTGAGTGAGGGAGGGGAGGGAGGTGGCTGACTGTGTGTGTGTCCAATGTGGGAATGCTGGGGGGGGGTTTATAGCTGCTGTGCTGAGCTGTGCATTGTTTGATGCTGTCACAGTCTTTCCCTGCCTCATGCTTTCCTGTTTTGTTTGTGATTGCTAAAGAGCACATGGCTCTGTTTTTGTTTTGTTCTAGTCTCCGCCCTAGCCCTGCCCTCTTGTCATCCTCCACAGGTGTTCCTTGTTTGTAGTCAGTGTATATATACCCCCCTGTTCTCAGTGTTTGTTTGTCTGGTGTTGTGTGTACATGTATGTTTGAGTATATGTCTACACCGGTTCATGGCTGGTTCCTGTCAATCTTGTTCAGTTTAATCTAGTTTGCTCATGTTTGTTTTTGTTATGGTTTTGTTTTTGTTTTGTTAATAAAGTTGTCCTTGCGTGTACGTTCACCTCCATCGTCCTCCCTCCATCCGTGAAACTTGCTTGTGGGTTGTTTATGATTTTTCTTGTTTTAAACTTTCCCCATTGGCTTGGGAATGTTTCCATCACTGACCTGGACTGGGGCGATACTGTCCCTCTGAGTGGACTCTGGCTGTGGCAGAGTTGGCTAGCTTCAAGCTAGAAAATAATCAAGTTCATAATCATGACGGTGTTTACGCACCAACAAAGATCTAAGGACTTAGGTGCAGCAATGGCAATCTTCAGGGGTTGTGGCACAAATACTAGGCAAAATGATATTGACCCTTAAGCCTGGTATTATATTGTAACATTTAACATACGTGATATTTGATGGTTTCTTCAACAGGGCTGATGACACCACTGGTCATAGTCCAGGGACATTCTAAGCACAGTAGGGCTTACAGCTGAGACACTGACTTTCTCACCACAACAGTGAGTGGATAGTTACAGTCTGGTGAAGTTCTCACCAAGGCAACAGGGCTGATGTCTGAGGCACGTGACTTCCTCACCACAGTTGTGGAGTCTGAATAGTCAGGAGACTTTGGGGAACTGGGGAAGTCATTGGTTTTTCCGTGTGTATGTACTACACAGGCAAAATAGAACCTGCTACGATGGGCTATGTGTAACTTCATCTTTATCAGATCAAGCAAAGTAACAATTTAAACTTAAATGTACAGTAAAGACAAGTTCAAATCCATTTACCAACACTGTCTTCCAGATTAAAGCTCAGTGGAAGTGTACAGTTACAAAGGACCAGCAGACAAACTGCAGGTAACCCCCCCCCCCCCCCCCAAGCAGGAAGACACCGTTTTAGCACAATCACTATTTCCATGATGGCCCAGCGAGGGGCATCAACCTTGGCGTGGTCCTAATGCAAAGTCAACAATATCAATTTGTAATAGTATATGCACTTTAAACTTAAATGCAATCAATAGCACTCTGTGATAACACAATTACACAAGCGACTGCGATGGCAGAGCCCAGCGGTTTAGGAGAGCGTCCAAGGTAATCGCGTCAAACCCAATCAATAGTCATTTTCAAATATAATGGTTATTTTTAAACATGCCAGATAGTGGGCTACACACTGTACACAGATAAAGAAATGCTCATGCTTTACTGTGACCAAATCCCAATGACATGTCAGTTAAGTCCGAGGGGTTTGAGTGTATCTACAACTTATTTTACCATACTCTGCATACAGAGGGTCTGTACCGACAGCAAAATCTCCAAATATGGAAATACGCAACCAACAGGAAAGGTCCAGACATTCTTTAACATTTGTTCAACACACACTTTCTCTTTTGAACAATATGTTTTATGTACACATTGTACAAGTCCTGGGATTGATCTTTTAATTTCAGGTCGTCTGGAACATAACCGATGCTGCTATATGCAAGTAGAAGTCTGTATGAAATTCATTATTTAAATTAAGCTTTGTACCTAACAGACACTTTACATTCCATAAATTCGTTTGGTACTTGGAACCCAGCAGTCATTTCAACATCTGCCTAGGTATTAATCAAATGAAAAATTTATGTTATTGGCATAGATAAAGGACTTTAGGCCTATTTAAGAAATTATATTTCCTAATGCCTTAGAATTTACAGTTATAGTCAGTGGTAAAAGAACAGTAAGTTATGTGTAGACATAACTATGAATTATTGCTCACTAGCAGCTCAACACAGATGTGGACATAAATGTATGTGAATATGTGCCAAACACATCATCTGATTAAATAATAATCACAGTGATGTGAAAGTATAGTAACCCTGCACTTCTAAGGGTTAATTGTCTCCTCAGTTTTAAAATGCTACTGGGAAAGATAAAGATGTAAATAACATTAAAATTTCTGTTAATGGAAGGTGTGATGGAGAAGGGAGTGGGAGTGGGGTTTGGGTTTGGGGAATGAATGAGTCAGCTGGGGCTTCCGGGAGAAAAGAGATTGAGCTAATGTGCCTATTACTTCATGCCATGCGAGTGGGGGAAAAATGACAAGCTGCAAGAGCATCCGTTTATAGCTCCCATCCCATATACACCTCCCCCCCCCCAGCCCCCCATTAGTCAGCTTGGCGCTTCGCAGTGGTCATCAAAACCGGTGGCGCGTTAAATATGTTATGATGGTGATGCCTGTGTTCTGATGACAAAATAACAACACGGTTTCTGAGCTGCAGGGCTAATTTTTGTACTGGTGCATGGTAAATGCATTAACCTTACAAATGATGTGCTTTGTTGCCATATCGTTCCTATGGAATCTAATTACAGTGTTATTACACTGGCGCTCATTAGACCTTTTGATGTTGTTCAGGGATTTTTCAGTCAAGTTTGTCCTTTTAAATCATCATTTTTTTGCCTCTGACTTGCTGCCATACTGTTAATGAGAGTCATTATTGGGCATTTGGCATTGTTGGGAAAAGTGATTTTGGAGAGTTTGGGTTTTGGGAATTCAGTTTTTGAAATCTGATCTCTAATATATTGTTGAAAAATTTGCGATGGGCATCGTAAAAGCAATAGTAATGTCTCCATCAAGGTTAGGACAGGCTGTATTAGAAGGCTACTGCTGTATATTAATATGATTTGATTGTAAATGTAATGCACTACATTAATAATTATGTAATAAGTAAGTTATAATGCATGAATAGATGTACGTTATAATGCATACCAACTATTATCAAAGTGGCCATTAACGCAGGCCTCTAAGAGTTAACGAACATTGTACAACAAACAGTTTGAAGAGTTATGATGGATTAAACAGTTTCAGAAACTAGACTCTGTTGTAGGCCTTACTCTAGCTCTAATGGGCTTCAACGGAGTAACAATTATCCACTGAGAACTACTGGACATGGCTCATTTGATAATGACACTCAATATGGCATCTAAATGACTAGAAATGGAGAGAAATTTTCTGATTGAAATTCATCACAGATACTCAACCGAGCTTGTAAACAGCAAGCGGGGACCAGGATGATAATCTAGCAAGAGTTTCAAAAAAGAAGTGAGGATTAGCAAGACATTCAGATGTTTGGACCAAATCAGCTGCTTACAAAGTGCTTAATGAATGCTTCAATAATAAGTAAACAATGAGTAATATCATTCATTCATTCATTTTCGCTAACAGATTTATCCGCTCAAGGGTGTGGAGCCTACCAGGAATCACTGGGCGCAAGGCAGAAACACACCCTGTACAGGACACAACACCTTCACAAGGCATTACACACACACACACACACACACACATAGTCACTCACACTCGCAACTGTGGACGCTTTTTAACAACCAGTCCACCTCCAAATTATCATCTTGTATTAGGAGTGTATGAAATGCAGCTGCATCAGTTTGAACTGCTGGTAGTGCAAGGTCACTGAACAGCTCAGCATGCTTGGAGGAGATCACTACATCCAAACATGTAATGTCAGATAACATTAGCCTTGTTTTAGTTTGGCTTGTGGTTCTTAACTCTCAGAGTCTATTAGATTTCAAAGCCAGAACTAAGACCTTTAGCTATGCATTTTTCTTGGCAAAAAACCTGCATCGCACCTTGGTGTTTTTCAATTGCAAATATTGAAAAAACAAAACCCAAAAACCCAAACACACACACACAGAAATAAAAACACATTTCAGCCCGTGTTGCTGGAAGACAGCAGAGCATCGCTGGTTGCCATGGACAACCACAGAGGCGAGAGCCAGTCTGACTTAAGAAAGAGAGGCTGCTGGAACCATCGTTTTAGGTGGGTCTCTCTCTCATTCTCTCTCTTACCCTCTGTCTATATATATTCTCCCACCACAGGGGTGATCAAACAGTGAGCGGGGGGCTGTTTTCACAACAAGCCCTTGGCTCTTCAGTTGAGTACAGAAAGAGATTGCAGGGATTCTCAGAGGTTCTTCTTGTGTTCAGGATGGCATTTGCATGCAGTGCTGCACTCTTTGTGTGCTCATAACTGTTTTTGCTCTTACTTCACTTTGTCTCTTTAATAACCATGTCATTACACAACATTCCTGCTAGAGTAGGACAGCTTGGGTTATATGAATATGATTTAATTGGATAAAAGATTAATGAATGTTAATGATTTAATTATAAAATATAACTTGGTAGTTACTGTGTAATTATAATGTAATTACATTGTCGAATGACAAATTACTGATTCTCTAACAGTTAAAGTGAAAATGAGGACCTCTACTTAAGACACACTTCTGCCAACTTTGAAAAAGTAGTTTGAAAGTGTTACACTCAGGGGTAAGAATTTGCATCCAACCAATCAAGCATCAAAATGATATAAATATATATATTCATATTTATGCTAAACCTAGCCAACACAAAGAAAATATGCACTGTAAGTATTTAACTTCCTCTTCCATAATCAACAGAACACACCGTTTGACTGAGGTGCCCAAAATGTTGTTCTCTGTTGTATCTGCCGTTTCCCCGAGAAAGCTTAAGAAAAGAGGATTGCAGTGACTCAAGCTTCAGGAAGAAGTGAAAGCTTCACCTTGTCATGTTTCAGGCTTGGCTTGATCCAGGCTAATCTCTGCATTTCTACATGAGTGATTTTCACCTTTTTTTTCAGAAGTGTTTGGACATTGTATATCCAGCACCTGACCTGTGATGGTCATTTCCAGGTTGAGACCACCCTACTTCACCATCTCAGAATCCTCTGTGGGGATCCAGGCACGAATCAGAAGCAGTGGTGTCAGAGATGCACATTTATTTTTAGCAACAGGCAAGAAACAAGCAAAAAAACACCCAAGTCTTTTCTCTGACTCCAAACAACCAAAACTTTAACATCACCTGATTCTGTACTCATTGTCTATTTTATGACCTCCACTGACCATAAGGGTGCCTTTGGAGGTCTGTAAGTGCAAACTGTAGTCCATCTGATGCTCTGCATACATTGTCTGTCCCTTTTGATCCCGTTTTTTCATTGCTCATGATTTAAAAGATGTTTTTTTTCATGATGTTTGTTGTGCCATGAACAGGAACAAATCCGAATGAGGGGATGTGTTGTTATATTAATATTATACTGCTGTGCAAAATTAATTATAACCTTTATTCACAAAAATGTTAATTTGCACAAACTTTTAATGGAAGTCCACATAAATATACACCTCTTCTGTTGGCCATTGTGAACTTATCATAAGAAAGGAAAGCTACTGTGCTGAAATGATGTAGAAAAAATAAAGTAGATATAGGTTTGGAGAAATATATATATTATCTTGGAGAACATGGTGAAACCTGTTGATAACTCGATGGTCATATTACAAGGAGGCAAAACCATTTCTATTGGTCTGTTCATGGTGAAATATTAACATAATATATATACTAATGAGCAGTTTCATTCATTCGTTCGTTCGTTCGTTCATTCGTTCATTCGTTCGTTCGTTCGGTCATTCATTCATTCATTCATTATTTTTTGTAACCACTTCGTCCTGATCAGGGTCGTGGTGTGTCTGGAGCCTAGCCCTAATGGAACACACCCTACACATGACATCAGTCCATCACAGGTTGTATCACACTCACACACTCACGTTGTATGGACAGTTTCACATACTGAGGACACCCATGGAGTCAAGGGGAGAACACACTAATCTCCTCACAGGTCGTGACCCTAAGCTGTGTGCATTGGCAAATTCAGTTAATAAATAAAAAATAAAACAAATGACAGTGTTGAGATGTGACATACCTTATATGTTCAGAACATTTTTCCTGTTGTTATAAAGTTTCAGAGATGTGTGATTTTCTTACGATAGTGACGCAAGTCTCCCCTGCCTCGTGCTTCTTCTCCGTAGATGGAGTGTTTGAAGGTGGAAGTTGACACCATGTTACAACAGACTTCCTCAAACAATGTGTTCTCTTGGCTGGTTTGATCTGCAGTGCAAAGCAGATGGAAATGGCACATCTTGAAGTTGGCGCTGTCACAGCCACACGTAGCTGTAAATGTCAATTTACAAAGCTGTGTTTGGAGTAGAAGCGCTCAGACGACTTTTCAAGACAACAACCCGTCAGACGACAAGTCAAGCGCAACTCCGCGTACTTCCGAACAGTCCCAAAACTCTGCTCCGGGGAACAGCGGGAGAGGGCAATAAGTGACATGTTGTAGAGGCGCACATAAAAAGATAGCAAATACTCAGGGCCTGAAATTAATCCCACTGGGATGAAGGAGGGAGGACAACTACCCAAAAGCAACAAGGAAAACAGGGAGAGTAGAGGAAAATACAGTTGCTATGGTTTCTTGTCAGGTCGTTGGCTACAGATTTGACATACGGCTGTAATCTCTGTCCAAATCATGTTAGTGCTGGTCATGAACACACATCAGGCAGTGTCCAGTTCACACCTTTCTATCTGCACCTGTGTGATCACATTAGATGACCTCTGCACTGTTACGGCTCATGAAGAATAGAGATGTAGGGATGGTTGAATGTCCACAATTTTTAGGTAAGAAACTTCAATTTATTTTTCTCGCGCTATGAAATACTAATAAAAAAAAACATCAGTTTGTGTAATAGCTATTAATCATTTGCTCATAATTGAGTCTTAATGATAAATGGTCCTGTTATATATTTATGAACATGAGCCTGGAGACAGTGACCTTCATCAGAATGTGTTTATTACCACCGGTAACTTTGTTATATTTTTCTCAGCTTGTCTCATATCTGTAGGAGCATCACATCTCCAAAACCTGGAGCACGACCTCTTTCCAACAAACAGAGCTACACACACAGATACAAATACACACACACACACACACACACTACTTCAGCACAACTTAAGGAAACAGTGCAAATCGGCTGTTACATGGAAAAAACACAAAAAATACAACTTTACTACATACTTTTACTCACATGTTACATATTTTATTGTGAATTACTGTGAATTAATGAAATATGAATATCTGGCAACCTTGCATGAAAAGCAAACCTTAAAACTTTTCATAACCCTTACAATTAACCTAATTCTACCCCTAAATCTAACCCTATACTTAACTCTAAAACCTAATTGCTAAGGCCAGAAAGTTTGTGTAGTGCTGTCGATAACAGAGAACTGTTGTCATAGTCCTTCTTCGGGTACATAACCGAGACTGATCGTATTTAACGAAACAGTGCCACCAGTGGATGGAGGCTTACTTAGTGAACAAAAAAAACCTACAAATTTTGATGAAGTGATGTGTCCTCAAGAGACAACTGACGCAGTCAGTTTTAGTAGGTATTGATATTGGTAGCATATTTATTTTCTAGTTTTAGATGTGATATCACACTTTTAAAAATAAAAGTGCTACAAGGGGTTCTTTGAATGATGCCACAGAAGAACCACTTTTGGTTCCATAAAAAATACTTTTGCTAATTTATTTTAAATGGGTAAAGAACCTTTATGTCAATTAATGGATTTTTTAACCTTTAAAAGTTTCTTCACACTCTTTAATAAAAATGGTTCTTTATGGAACCAAAAGCAATTCTTCTATGGCATTGCTCAAGGAACCTTTTATACCGCCTTTATTTTTAAGAGTGCAGGTTGGTCTAAAGCCATATTTGCAAAGCATTTCATTTGCAAAGAATAAAAACGTAGAAACTCAGCATTTTTCTGGTTATTTTAGTCCTGTCTGGATACATGTTCAAAATTCATCAATGACCATCTCAGAACATCTCAATGTCCTGTGATCTGTAAAGATCCAACTTCACTGCAGTCACCCCCCAACACAATCAAAGGCGGATCATGCTTAAACAATTAGCTGTTGTTAAGTAATTAAGGAATTAAGGGTTTCTTTTAAAAATATGAACACTTAATTCTTCTTAATAAACAGGAGAAATACTGTAGGCTAAAACAGAGTTCGGGATTAGTTTGATAGATGGTAATCATTTCCAGATACACTGCAGTCCCCGGCTTGGTGCAGTGTCTTGGAACGTAATTTAATAAAGCTACAAGTGATCAGGATTTGTTGGATATATTGTAATCGTTACTAAATTTACTGCAGTTCACAGCTTGATGCACAGGCTTGAAGCAAAATCCACAAAGCCCATTTGTTTCTAATATTGCCCAATATATTTTTACACTGGCAGTAAACGAAGGCTCAATAAGCATAAACAACCAGCCCTGCAAAAACACACCATGCATTATTCATCAACTAATGTGATTAGAAATTGTGATCCTCTTACTTTTTGGGGTCTTACATGGTTCACACAAAACTCCGATTTCACTCCTAAGTGTTGGGGTTTAACCTTAACGTCAGTGAGAGGGGGTAGAGATTAAATATCTTATTATTGGCTGATGATTTTTTTTCTTGCTTTCTCATGCTTGTAAAACATTATCCAGTATTTTACAGGTGGATAAAGCCACTGCACTGTAATATTAAATAATGGAAACTATCTTTGCCTTTACAATTAATATGATTAAACGTTTTTCACACTTATCATCAAAAACTCAAATCCCAGCTTTTATTGAAGCCCTTAGAGCATATTGGATTATATTACTTAAAGGCATAAGAGTCGTATTCCTTGCCACCAGGGCAATGAGGTCAGTAGGAAGAGACTACTCTGACCAGGGGACTTGATGTCCAGTGAAAACTATCCATTTTAATTTCAGGCTGAACTTGCATTGTTATCTTGAGTTGAGCTGCAGATAAATATCTTCTTTTCACGTGAGGTTGTTTTTTTAGATTGAGCTGACAAGCCATTTTTGTAGCAAACACAGCCTCCAAAAATGGCAGCTCTCGAGGTCTTCTATCCTAATCTGCCCCGGACCCCTCAAGGAGCGGAATAATAAAGAGACATGAGGCTGTTTTTATTGGGCTAATCTTGATGAAAAGTCTCATTAGTAGACTGCAGGGGCTCGGGGAAGAGGGATATCTCCAGCCATGGCACTCTATGGATTTAATTAAAGAAAGCAGAGAAAACAACATTTACAATTCATGGCTGCCAACCTCACCTGTGACGATGAAGGGCCTCATTGTAGGAGGGCAGCCTTATGCAATCTCTCCCAACCATGGACGCTTATCATTAATAAGAAAGCCAAGGAAGAAGAGGAAAAGACGATTTTTACTCTAGTCTTGTTCAGGATTTTGCATTTCTGCTAATTACACATGAGAGATATCAGCCTTAAAGTGGGTTCAATAGATAAAAGCTACAGAAATACTCTAATACAAAATAGGAACTGACCTCTAGTAATTGACTTGTTCTTACAAGTCTAGGCCAAAGTCCATTCTCCTGGAGCCAAATAAACAAAAGAGACCAAAATAAATGCAAAAGAGCAGATATTAAAACATAAAAGAATAAAAAATCACTCCCCACTGCTCTGTGGACTATCTTGTTTGTCCTGGGTACTAAGAACCCAACAGGAAATATAATCACTAGACTGTGAAAACCAACTCTGCAAATAACCATATATTCCTTTTCACTTCTGATAGATGCAGCGAGTTCCTGACATTTAGACATGAAAATGACAATTTCTTCAGTTTAAAAAAACAGCCCGGCAGAGACAGGACCGGGAAGGAAAATTCGGATTTCTTCAGGACAACCTCAAATCTTGACAAATGCTGCGAGCAAGGTTGTGTAAAGGATTTAATCCGTGAAAGGTTAAGCTCCAGGGCGGAACTGGAACTTTTCCTTCTCCGAAAACCTTTTCATGTGCCTTGCTCACCGTGAGACTTTTAACAGCAAACACCTGAAGTTCTTACCTTCAGAATTCATTTATAGCTCTGCACAACAGCCGCAGACTCTTTCTGCTTCTGAATAACTTCCAGTACAAGCAGGAAGTTAAAGTTAAAGCTGGAGTGGGTCATTTTGTGTAAAGCAGTTAGTGTCAGCATGTTATTGCAAATAATCCAACTGAAAATATCTCACATCCAGTTTTCAAAGCCATTCCCCCTAAAACTAATTTCCGGACTACAGCAGGAGGAGTCCTCAAGAGCAATGGACAGAGAAGTGTGGCATACTTATTTTTTTTTTAACCTTTGTCGTTTCTACTTTTTTGTTCAGAATTGTGAGCTGTTGTGATTGTGAAGTGTAGTGTAACTTCCTCTGACACTACTGTGAAACTAGCTTGCTAGCTTTTGGCAGTGTAGAGTAATGTGAAGTATTCCACATTTAGGCAATAATTTGAAATGTCTATAATTTGAGCATTTGATTTTAATGAAGGCGGCACGGTGGTGCAGCAGGTAGTGTCGCAGTCACACAGCTCCAGGGAAACTGGAGGTTGTGGGTTCGATTCCCGCTCCGGGTGACTGTCTGTGAGGAGTTGGTGTGTTCTCCCTGTGTCCGCGTGGGTTTCCTCCTGGTGCTCCGATTTCCTCCCACGGTCCGAAAACACACGTTGGTAGGTGGATTGGCGACTCAAAAGTGTCCGTAGGTGTGAGTGCATGTGTGTGTGTGTGTGTGTCTGTGTTGCCCTGTGAAGGACTGGCGCCCCCTCCAGGGTGTATTCCTGCCTTGCGCCCAATGATTCCAGGTAGGCTCTGGACCCACCATGACCCTGAACTGGATAAGGGTTACAGATAATGAATGAATGATTTTAATGATTGTTATTGGGAAGAAAGGAGAATTTCAAAAATGCTAATTAAGCTGACCACTCCAGCTTTAAGTAAGGAGAAGGAAAAAAAAACAGGTTAAACAAAATGGCATTGCAAAAATGTTTCAAATTTCTAAGTTTCTTGAGAACATGGGCCTCCTAAGAACCACACAAGGCTTAGTAGCCACCAAAACTGTCTTCAACTGCGAGAGGGGAAAATGAATGGATAGAATTCTAACCTCACCTTTCAGGTGTTTCTGTCCATCCTTCCACTGTGGGCAAATAACTCTAACACTATGGGTCTGAAAGCATGTGTAAGAAGCTTTATACTGAGTAACAGCTGAAAAAAGACAGAGTCACAAAGGCATTATTCTATCATCTTTGTGCTGCTCTCTATTAAATTCAGGCATTATTCTTGTTCGTATTTTAATTTAAAAATGTTGTTGGTTGGATTTTGACAAAACACAAGCATGCCGTCAGAATAACACTGATTCTGAGGAGGATACGAAGATTATTTTAAGCAAATGAAATTGTAATCCCTCTTAAAAAAGAAAGAACTTAATCGCATGTTTCTGGGACTTAGGCTTTAGATATTATCAAGGAGAACTAAAAGAGAGACGCCATTAGGCTTTGATGTTTCTCTCTGACTTCATTTCAAATGAGCAATCTCTCCTTTTGTTCTTCTGTTTCACAGAGGAAGGCTATTGTTTTCACTGCCCAAGGTATTTCAATTCACTGGGTTCCTTTTGCGTCACAGTGTGTTTTTGCTTTTTAAGATTTTTATCACTTTGGATGTTAAAACTTGGCCAAGAGTTTTTAGGGTTCCTTGTCTTTGCGTTCTGAAATTTGGCCAGCTGTTAAGTGTTGAGGATAAACAACACATGTTGTGTGTCAGATAAAGCAACGTGTAGATGATATTGAAGTTACCCAGGCATTTTCCCTTTTTTCTCTGAATGAAGGGATATAATCCCAGTATGTTGAGTAAGAGTGTGAGGGGGGAGTTTTTTCACACACAGTTTTCAGTTGATGTTGTGAGTGGTGGATAAACAGATGTCGGTGTATGGCTGACATCATCCAGAGCTTGTTGCTTTATTGACTTAATGGAGACACAACATCTCAGTTTGTTGTGTCTGAATGTGATTTATTTTGAAGACGGAGCTACATTGAGCATTATCCAAAATTCCGCTACAACATCTAAAGAAGATGTTCTTTAAACATTTAAGACGTTTCTCTTTTTTTTGTGGCAGTTATTTGGCAATTAAAGTTGGCCCGGTTGTTTACTGTTTGGAAGACTTTCTCCTGGTGTTGTGGGTGCTGGGTAAATAAATGTTTGTTCGTGTGCTTGTCTTTATCCAGACCTTGCTGCTTTATCCACTGAGAGGAGACCAAACGTCTGGGTTTGTTTTTTTCAGAATGTGATAAACCTCTTTTGAGCAGAATTTTCTGTGAATGTGTGGACTGGCAGTGTGACAAAAACTTCAGCCCTGACTAAATTCGACTGCAGAACCTCAAGCTCAAGACACAAATCCACTCAGCAGTACCATGCAGACAGAGTAGAATGCTAATTTAGGTAAACAACATCTGTGGGAAAAGTTTGGCCCTGTGTTTTTAACTCGTAGCTTTTGTTGTCCCCCCTCCTCCCCCAGGCCTGAAAACAGTCTTCTCTGCGGTAAGGAGCCTTTGATTAATGGGCACTTACACCACCGGGGCATCCAATTAATTCCCTTAATGATATCAGACAGTAATAATGGCAGAGGAGCCCGAAACATAGAAGGTAATTCGGTCTCTTATTAAGTCTAATGCTTTAACCTTAGGTGCGCATGCTAGTTTAATTACCAAAGGGAATGGTAGCAACAATTATGGTGCGGCGGAGCGGTGGTGTACTTGGTGTTGAAAGTTATTTTCTCGTGTTGGGAGGAGGAAGACTTGCGTGTTGAGAGTGGAGCTGAATATTGAGTGGAGTGTACCTGCAGGCTTCGGACTATCTTACGCGTAATCAGTGGCATCTTCTCATAATTAAAAAATTTCCCCCAGTGCTTTCGCCAATTAACGCTAATGTGACGGCTGATGTTGCGGCAGGTAAAAAAAAAAAACGCACGCAAGTTGGAGTGGCTCTCAGCTCAAAGCTTAGTGGGGGAAAAAAAGCCTTGCAATTAATGAGATGTGGGAGTTCTAGTGGTCTGACATGGCTTTTTCTCCCCCCTCCGGTGGATCGGAACCATTAGCGCTAACCTCTTCGCTGTCACTCTTGGAAGAAGATACGTCAAACAGCTCCCAAACAACAACACAGACTGATCTCTATCAAGATCAGAAAGCCCTTGAACTGCTTTTTTTTATTTTTTTGGATATTTCTGATTTGAAAGACTGCTCAGCCATGAAGATAAAAGCTGATGTGGATCACGAAGAGAGCTCCCATGCAAAGTGATGCTAATTACAACAGCACTATATCTTTCCAAAATTTGTAGGGACCCCTACCTACAGTGTTGGGGTAGTTACTCACTACTTAACTAAAAATATAATTGGATTCCTTTACTCATTACACCTTGGAAAAATGTAATCTCCAACCTCATTACTTTACTTGTAAGTTACATTCTAAAACCCATAAAAACACACTAGAATGAAATCAATGAACAAATCTGAAATGTAAAATTAAAATTACTTTCACTATGTAAGTAATATGAGATAGTTCAATAAACAAGTCAAAATTTTGGTTAAAATAAATAAATAAATAAATAAATAAATACAAATAAAACAAACGAAAACATCTAAAGCAAGTTCTCCAATGCCAACAGCCCATGTTGGGAGGGTTAGTTTTAAAACGTATTCCCCTAAAAAAATAAAGATACATGCCTTAAAATGGATTCCATTAGATTACTCAATGTGAGTACCGTATTCTGAGTACTGTGAAATATTTCAACATTTTCTTACATTTTAAACACTGTGAATTCATTGCTTACATAAGAATAATATACTACTGTGTTCTTATACTGATCTGTTGGAATGGCATTTGTAATTGTCCAATATCACCACATGATCTTGCAAATGTTACCCCTGCTCAGTGCAATCAAACCTTCACAGAAATGTTCCAGTATTGATTGTAGTTGTCCCAGTACAGTAAAATATGTTACTGCAGCAGAAAGGGCCAAACTATAAATTATTAGCCTTTATTTCCGAAGAAACCTTGTCGACAAATTTGAGGAAGGAATAAATTTGGAAATCCCTTCTCTGAAGCAATTGTTGGCAGCCATTTAATAACTCGCCAAAGAAGACTTCTACTTTTTTATGGAGTAAGATGTAATAGGCCATCAAAAGAGCTGTTGGCAGTTCTTGTCGACATTACAAATCACTGAGTCCTCGGATAGCGCTGGATTCCAGCTAACGCATAAAAGAAAAAAACACAGCATTTTTAATCGCTTCATGGTAGGGTGCCATTTAAGTAAAAATAAAACTTATTTTATAGACAGAAAAAGCAATTAGGCCCTGCAGTGCTCTGAGAACTTAAAGTAAGGTTATGCTGAGGAGAGGACGAATGTGATGATGAAGTGACCAGAGCTTAATTTAGTGTCTCCCATTCAGTGAGGCCCAATTTTTACCCACAGTGGAGGGTAAAAACAGGTTTGTGTATCCTCTGAGATAAGTGAAGCACATGCTAGCCTTTTAGAGCTCAATACGCTTGGAGGAGAACATTAACTGCCCAGTCCTGTTATTGCCTAGCTAGTTATGAGGGAAGAGCGACCCATCCAGAGAAAGTGCTTCAACTGTTGTGCCACTCGGGAGTCGTTTTGATACTGGGGACCATAGATATTTGGACCCAACCAAACCATTTGAACAAGCTGAAGAACTTGGCAACCGCAGACAACATGGAGGAGCATATGTACTTGTTGTGACCGCCCGATCCTGTCCAATGCCAGACCAAAGTCAGGTCATCTGACCTTAGCATCACTAGCTATGAGAATGCAAAAACATTAAAGGCCCTTGAAACAAGTCAGAACTGAAAAAGGAACTTCGCTGCAGGCCTGCCAGAGCATCACTACGAAAGAAAGCCGACATCTGCTAATGTCTACGGGTCACTGCCTTCATCGTTTGTGTGCAGATCCCGAGCCAAAACAATAAAAATATATGTCACTGTCCAATTACTCACAGACCTGTAGATAAGAGTGCTTATACAGAAGGCTAAGCAGATGCCAGAAGGCTAAACTGATTGGAACGATGCATTTTTTTCCTCCTGCTTCTGACATCTTGACAACCCCTTGAAATCCTTAAACCACATCAGGCTTGGTGATTTATGTCCAGTCCTTCTCCGGCCACATATGCCAGAGACGGAATTGACTTAGATTTAACATTGTAAACAGGGGGAAGGTCATCTGCCAAAAGTGTAATGCAACATAAAGCTCAGGAATTGGAGTAGATTTATACTCAGTGCTAGGAGTGGAGTGGAGTGTGGGATGTTGATTTACAGCACGTTCTCTCATTCAGGATCGCGGGCCATGCAGAGTCTGGACTGTGTGGTTGGACAGAACGTATGGGACTTGCTGTATATCTTTGTAAAGCTTTGAAGGAGGGGCTGCTTTGAAAAATATGTAAGACATTCAGTTAACAGTGTACTCGGGGCGCTGGTTCATGAGCTAAGATAGACATCTACACTTGCACTAGTATTACTAGAGTTTAAAGATGAATAGTTCAAGCCAAAGTGGCCTTTTTTGGCCTTGTTTCTACAATCTTTGCCCATTTGATCAGCTCCACTGACCATATAGGTGCACTGTAGTCTATCTGTTGTTCAGCATACTTTTATATCTGTTGTCCCCCTTTCACAGGGCCACCACAGAGCAGGTATTATTTCAGTGTGGGGTCATCAGTGACACTGATATGGTTGTGCGCATGCTGTGTTAGTGTGTGCTGGCCTGGTCATAGTGGATCAGACACAACAGTGCTGCTAGAGCTTTTAAAAATTGTGTCCCCTCACTCATTGGTCCACCTCATAGATGCAAAAGCAGAGACTCACCTGTTGCTCTAGTCCTTCATCAGTGGACACAGGGGGCCGGATATTTTCTCAGTCCAGTCTTGACACATAGGGGTTAAAAACTCCAGCAGCCCTGCTGTGTCTGATCCATTCATACCAGAGCAACAAACATGAATGGCAAGGCTGAAGACACCCACAGGTTCTTTACTCTTCAATACCTTATTTATAAACCCTGATTTGATCTGGAGAACCTCCCCTTCTTAGAGTACAATCTACTTCTCAGCCTGTGCCTCAGGTTGACTAGAGTGGTTTCTGTCGTGTCAGGACCTCAGGATCTCTGATTTAGCATAAAATGTTCAACAAAGCAGGGGCTTTAATACCACCTCCAGATCCAATGTGCTCGGTCAGCCCTTATCCACAAGTCATTTGCTCGGCGAGCCCCCCAAATCCATTTAACACCAACATTTGATTTCATGCCTAATAAAGGATTCCTCCATTCTGGGTTTTTACAGACATATGCACCCGTTCTCCATCCTTTCCCCCGCACCAGCTCTTTAATGTACCCCACCAGTCAGAAATCTGGGCACACCTGAGTGATAATACAGTGACCTAAAATGGGAGCCACTCTCCAATACTTTAACACCAATGCATCTGAAATAGCCACGATATATCCAGTCATGGACCTTTGAAGATGGAGCCTTCCTGAGAATACATTTGAGTATCATACTGGAACATCATTGCTGTGGGGTTTTGATTGCACTCAGCCACAAGAACCTTAGTGAGATCCAGTGATGTTGTTGGATGATTAGTTCACAGATCCATCACTGTAGAAATCCACTGTTCTACAGCTCAGTGTTGGGGGGTGGGGGTGGGAGGCACTCCAGCTGAGGCTAGGCATTGCGTATGGTGAATTTAGGCTTATGTGCAGCTGCTCCAGAGCTTTTGTTCAGAGATTTTCAGCTGTATACAGAATGGCCTGTTTCAGTGCCTCTTTTTTAAAATGAGAATGAGCCACAGTTCAGTTCAGTGCGAGAGCCTAGAAGTGAGGAGCGAGAGCTTTTAGCAGTTTTTGCCCAGTTCTGTTTCCTCCTGTTCTTGTTTTCTCTGGTTTTACTCAGTCCTCTCATTTCCCCGCACTTCTTTTGTTTGTTTTGATCTGTTGAACCTCATCTTTGAGCTTTCACATAAAGTGAGTCCAGTGCTGTGGCTGGAGCTGGGACAATCCTATATATATATATATATTTTTTTTTTTTTTTTTTTTTTTTTTTGCTCATGCCTACATTTATTGCCTTTTTATACAGTTTATACAGTTTTTGAAAAGTCTCCCAAATATAAGAGCTTGAATGCAATCCTCCTTGGGAAAAACCTTTAAGCCTTTTGCCTCAATGTAAACAAAAGCCCAGTAAAGCTGCTGCCATTTAGGTGGATTCCAACCTACAGTAAATCAAGGACAGGAAAAGAGAAATGGGAAATATTATGGAATATACCACCTTTCATGGGAACTTCTGTCTGATCGTATTCTCTGTGGAGATTGAAAATCATGCTCAAAGCCATGAGATGAGTTTTAATACTCGTGTAGAATGGGAACATATTATACATTCAGTATTCATTGTAAAGTCTTAAATAAGCATTAGGACTGAATCTTTTTAAGGAGATTTTAAGGTAAATCTGGGCACATAAACAATAAATAACTGGCATATATGTGTGTATGTAGTTTTACAGAGTTTAGGAGTGATGTTAGTGTTAGGTTTAAGTTAGACTGAATTTAGGGCTAGGGTTAGTGTCCTGACTAGGATTTGACTTAAGGTTACAGTCTATATATATATATATATATATATATACAGGTGCAGGGCATAAAATTTGTATATTCTGAAGAAGCTGATTTATTTCAGTAATTCCATTCAAAAAGCTTGTATATTTCAAGTGTTTATTTCTTTAAATTTGATGATTATATCTGACAACTAACGAAAACCCATTAGTTGTCAAAAAACTAATGAATATATATATATATATATATATATATATATATATATATAGAGAGAGAGAGAGAGAGAGAGAGAGAGAGAGAGAGAGAGAGAGAGACATAGAGAGAGAGAGAGAGAGAGAGAGAGAGAGAGAGAGAAAGACAGAGAGAAAGAGAGAGAGAGAGAGAGAGCAGAGAGAGAAAGAGAGAGAGAGAGTAGAGAGAGTAGAGAGAGAGAGAGAGAGAGAAAGAAAGAGAGAGAGAGAGAGAGAGAGAGAGAGAGAGAGAGACATAGAGAGAGAGAGAGAGAGAGAGAGAGAGAAAGACAGAGAGAAAGAGAGAGAGAGAGAGAGAGAGAGCAGAGAGAGAAAGAGAGAGAGAGAGTAGAGAGAGTAGAGAGAGAGAGAGAGAGAGAGAGAAAGAAAGAGAGAGAGCAGAGAGAGAGAGAGAGCAGAGAGAGAGCAGAGAGAGAGCAGAGAGAGAGAGAGAGAGAGAGAGAGAAAGACAGAGAGAAAGAGAGAGAGAGAGAGAGAGAGAGAGAGCAGAGAGAGAAAGAGAGAGAGAGAGTAGAGAGAGTAGAGAGAAAGAGAGAGAGAAAGAGAGAGAGAGAGAGAGCAGAGAGCGAGAGAGAGAGAGAGAGAGAGAGAGAGAAAGAGAGAGAGAGAGAGCAGAGAGAGAGCAGAGAGCGAGAGAGAGAGAGCAGAGAGAGAGAGAGAGAGAGAGAGAGAGAGAGAGAGAGAGAGAGAGAGAGAGAGAGAGAGAAGATACATTGACAACCCCTGGCGATCCTGGCAATGGTCCTTTAGTCAAATATGATTCATTTTGAGACCACATTGTCTTTGGGGAACCCAAACTGGTTCTTCTCGGCAATAACAACATCACAGAAGAACTTATTTTGGTTCTCTAAAGAACCATTCAACTATAGGCAGAGCTATTTGGAGAGTCATCCATTCACACATCCTTTAGAGCAAACTCTACTGGTTCTTTCCACTGAGTTTGTCAAACAATCATCTACTGAAAGGTCCATTGGGGAACCAAAAATGGTTCTCCTTTGGACTAACTTCAAAGAACCTTCCAGGCCTTTGTTCTGAAGAACATATGCAGAAAGTGAGCCATGATGGAGCCCTCTCCTGTGGTGCTGCTCCCTACTCTAGCTGTTGCTTCTACTTTCCTCAGGTGTTTCTGGAGCTCTTTGGAGTGGTAATGATTCCTTTCATGGAGCTTGTTGTTTAAGTGTAATGATGTGCCTCGGCGGTGCAGGGTGGGCTGGGAAATTTCCCCCGAGTGTCTGCTTGCCTATATGGTGGCGTGACCCCTCATTAAAATGAAACACGTTAGAGCCCGTGAGTCACTCGGTCTGGTGCAGTGAAAGAGCGGCTAAACAGGCAGTGCAATTATGCGAGAAAAGGCCCTTCACGGTTGCTTTTGCGTCTCCACGGTGTAAATTCGCCTCTTATGCTACTTCCACCCCACACTTATTCCTTCATTATTTCCTAGCCCTTTGTACACAAGCTCTTTCAGGGTGCTTTCTGTAACAAGGCTCCACCTATACAGGTCACCATCTCCAGACCGACGAGGCGACAGAACAAACTGAACACGTGCTGTTGTTTTCTATTTGCTTCTTGTTACAGTGGAACTGGGTCATGTTAGTTTGGGAACACCTGCTCCTCCAGGTCCTGCAACAGCTTCTCTGAAGAAGAGTATTAGGGTATCAATAAGGCCGTCTACCAGGGGGATTTATAGCATTCATCCATGAGAGCATTAGTAAAGTCAGGCAGTGCTGTGCTGGTTGAGTAGTTCCAGATCATGACTGCAAGTCCAACTCATCCCAAAATAATTGGCCAGAGCTTGTTCCGTTCACTCCAGGGGCCTCATCTACAAAACTCTGCTTGGATTCTGGAGTGAAAGTGTGCATGCGCCCAAACGACAGAAAATAAAGCAATCCGTACTCACTCCTGAACACTGTTTTTCTTCATAATTCACAACTTTCTTAAAAACGTGTGCAGGTGAACCATCTCTGCGCAGGTGATCCATTTCTAATAATAGTAATAATAATAATAATAATAATAATAATATTAATGAACGTATATGACACTTTTTCAAAAAAGCACTTTGGAAATGAATTTATTACAGTGAGATATAACAAATCAGAATAAATAATATACTACAAATAAAGTAGAATGAGATACAGCAAGTAATGTAGCATTATTATTTAATTATTATTTTTTTGCTATTACAGACCAAGGCCGTAACCGCTGAAATGGGGACTCAGAAGTCTTCAGGAGAGTTTTCAGGAGATATATGTATATATATATATATAGGGCTGAGAGGAGGAGTTTGGGGCCTGGTTCTACTCCCACAACTATGCTATTACATAACTTCAATAATATTCTGCATTTTTTAAGTTATTTTAAACACATGGAAGTTAAACTTCTTTAATTCGTCTTTAATCTTCTTTTTAAAACTTTGTGTGTGATGTGAGGTGGCACGGTGGTGCAGCAGGTAGTGTCACAGTCACACAGCTCCAGGGATGTGTGTGTGTTCTCCCTGTGTCCACGTGGGTTTACTCTGGGTGCTCTGGTTTCCTCCCACAGTCCAAAAGCACACGTTGGTAGGTGGATTGGTGACTCAAAACTGTGTGTGTGTGTGTTGCCCTGTGAAGGACTGGTGCCCCCTCCAGAATGTGTTCCTGCCTTGCACTTAATGATTCCAGGTAGACTCTGGACTCACCGCGAGATAATGAATGAATGTGTGTTATACACGAATACATGTGAGGATGCTTTGCTCATTTACTTGCAGTACTCTATTTTACCACAATCTGTGCTCTCTTCACAAAGATTTATGGCTAAGCATGGGTCAAAACTTTCTTAAATATACACTAATTTTTATGCAAAGTATTTCTTTATAAATCACAGTTTCTGGGTGAGATGTTACATACGCATATTTCACACCCGTTTTTGTGTGTACGCACCATATATAAATGAGGCCCCAGGTTTGCTGCTCCACTGTTCAGTGAAGGGGGGCCTTACACCCCACTAGTCCACATTTTGCATTGAGCAGGATGAGCATGACAGTGAGTGTTAGGAGCTTTTTCTACTCTTTTTTATGGCTGTGGTCTGAGCTAATGTGTGATGATGTACACAAAAGTGTGGGTGTGGAAAAGGATAATAACCAATAACACCACCTCATATGTTCCTGCCCAGTCATCCTGTCCAGTCAGCAAGAATCCTGCTCTAGTTTGTGGTCAGTTTGGTAATAACTGACTCTGATGTTTACTCAACATCACACAAGTTAAACATGGTAAAGACATTTAAATTGGACTTTTCTACAATAATAATCATTACCCCATTCTTTAAAACACCAAACCAAAAAAAAAACAAGGCTATGATTTTACATATTGAGGAGGGTAGGATAACAGACAATACATGGTTCTCTCTGAGGCATTTCACGCCACACTGATTCAAGAATTTCATTGAAAACAAAATAGGATCTACCCAAACACTGTATTAAACAGATAAGGCAGCCATTCAGTGCACACTCCCGGACCCTGGTCTGGACTATTGGGGAGTAGAAACAATTACACTTTAATGCCTTAAAAGATTTAAGAGTAAGTTTAAAAACAATACGAATGAAATCAGATGAATCAAAATTGGAAAGAGTCGATTCAGAAAAATGAGTCATAGACATTTGAAACACTGACTTTTCCCGGTCCAATCAAATGTTGATGGACAGAATTGTGTCCCACCCCTATTACTACCCAACCAATCATCCTCTTTTACTCTGAATATGTCACATTGTGTAAATCAAATGTGCTGAGGTTTCAGTTTCATGTTTTAAAGCAGCTGAGTCAGTTCATTTTCATATCTACAGATGTTTGCCTGTATAGTGTAAGTAAATGTAAAGAGAGTTTGGAGCAAATTTGGAGCATTTCTATTGGTCAAGTCATCACACAGTGTAAATGATAGCTGCTGGTGCTCACTTGATGTAAAAAAAAAAAAACAAATAAAACTGAAGGCATAGCAAAGGTTTAATGTATGCCTTTAAAATGCAGTCGCATTGATTTCCCTGCAGCTTTTATGTTCCCCACTCTGAGATTAGGCAGCTCAAGAAGAAATTGGTCTTGTTGCTCCCTGTGGATCATGAGAGAGAGTGGACTACATGGTTTGCAGTGTATAGTTATTAAATATGGACCACGGTGGATAAGCTGTTTAACATGCGGTGGTGTAGCAGTGCGTTATTAATGTTCCATGTCTCTAACAATGTAAAAAACACAGAGGAACCCAGCCTGAATGATCTCATGCTCACACATGCTGCATTTTCACCAATGGACCAGTGCATTAGTTAGAATAAAAGATTTAGGTGTTTATCCAGGGGTCACACAGATGGAAACAACACAAACATGCTTTAGTCATTGCATATACATGCACACACACATACACACACACAGAGGCTTGCGTGGGGCCCTCAAAAACTAAGGAGAACTTCAGCACTTCAGCTGTGGATGTTGAGGGAGGTGATGTTACTGCTTCCTCACTCCCCTACCCCATTTTTCCTGCTGGCCCTGGAACTCACACCTTAAGGCCATGGCTGCCCCTATTGAATCCATCGCTAATATACATATAACTATTGGATCATGTTCCTCAGATCTAAGTGTATCTGGATGTAACAGAATTCAGTAAACAACTGTAATTGTTTCCATTCCTGTTTCAGAGTTCCTTACGGGTTCTAAAGCCCTGATTAAGAATTCCGAGTCTTCCCAAGCTTGAAGGTATCAATACTTTGAAGTGAACTTCACACACAAGAGCTTGATAAACCATGGAAAATACCATCAAGGTTTGCCTGAATGTAAACACCAGCTCAGGAAAGCGGCTGCCATTTAGGGGCCTCACAGCCGAAGGTAAATCAACAGAATGGTGGAATTGTGTTCAAAGCATTTTCTGCCTTTTGTCTGAACTTCCCACTGATTTCCTGCACCGTGTACGTACTAAACTGTGTTTAAAGTCTTAAAGGGAATATATTATAGATAAAAAAATTATAAAAAAAGAAAAAGAAAAAAAAAACGTGTTCAGTGCATGTGCACATTAATATGGAGAGCTGGAGCTTTCATTCACACACTGTAAAACAAGACCACCCAGTCTCTGCAATCACAGCACTGGATTAAAAAAAAGTTTAAAAAATAAATGTTATCATATGAGAGCATAAAAATGTATGCTTCTGTGGTGTTGGATCCTTGTGGTATTTTGACGAAAACAGGTCACAGATGTTTCATTGAAATCCCAGAGGTCCAATATGTCCCCTTTACGGTGAGATGCTGATCAAGTTCTGCTCTTTCAACAGGTAAATCAGGCTTGTAGTGCATGAGAGGCTTGTTAAATCCTGTGGCGTATAGAGAGGTGAGTATGAAGAGATGAATCATGACAGGGGGAAATAATAGCATAAATAGAAGTAAATTCCAGCGTACGAGCCCATTGATTAAAGCCCCCGTTCTTATAGAACGTATCAGAATAATACCTTATTTCATTCAAGTCGGATCACAGCTGCGACTTCCATGCCACCTCAGCAAGAGCTTGTCAGACGTGACGGATCCACAAAGACGGTGATGAAATCATTCCAGGCTAATGTCATTGAAGATGCAAAGCTGTTCCGTCCTGTCGCAGGCGGATCCCGCTCGTAGGGGCGAGCCTTTGATTTGATTATTTCTTGGCCTGTCTTAATGAAGTGCGGATGAACCAGAACCAGACCCTTCTTATCGAGACTAGGCAGCTTCTGCTATCGAACCAAAGGCGAGATTTTTGCGCATTTAATGTCGCCAGCCAGCAATTACTCGCCGCTCCACAGTGGGCCTGTTAAAGGCTGAGGCCATAATGAGAGCTTTAATGAAGCGTTTATCATTCATGCGTCATGCCAGATCTGTGGGAGCGACCTATTAGTTCCCTCCGTACCCTCGGTGTGTTCTCAGGATCACTAGAGGTGGTTGTCTGGCTCTGCTAATGCTCAGTGGACCTGCTGGATGAAGAGTGCTAGAACCAGCCAGGACCCAATCTCTGGAGTGTGTTTGGAATAACTAAGGGATTGGGGTGGCGGAGACGGGGGCCAGAACCAACACTCCCACAACCTGGGCTTCAGCTCTACTTGGGCATTTATGAGTATGGATGAGAAATAAGGGTTTGTTTTGTCTCCTTCTGCTTTTCTGGAAAGGATACATGATATGTTGGAACACTGCTGTGAGGATTTCATTGCATTTTGATGTTGGATTCTGGGGTGGAATGGTAGTGTCGCAGTCACACAGCTCCAGGGACCTGGAAATTATGGGTTCAAGTCCCGCTCCGGGTGACTGTCTGTGAGAAGTTTTGTGTGTTCTCCCTGTGTCCGCGTGGGTTTCCTCCGGGTGCTCCGGTTTCCTCCTGCAGTCCAAAACACACGTTGGTAGGTGAATTGTTGACTCAAAAAGTTGTGTGAGTTTATGTCGCTTCAAAGGACTGGCGCCCCCTCCAGGGTGCATTGCTGCCTTGTGCTCAATGATTCCGGGTAGGCGCCGGACCCACCGCAACAATGAACTGTAAAAAAAATGAGTACAATTTATGATAAAAATGTCAGCTGTGGTTGCCAAAACTTTACTGAAAAATATACGATCAAAATGTGTACAAAAGTGTTACAGTATTATTGCCAATCGTACATTTTATATTCAATATACTTTTTTTTACAGTATTAGTTTGTTAAATAAACAGATATTTACCATAAAACCCCATAGTATTTACATAAAAAAACAAAGAAACATTGTTTTGCCATAAAATTAACATGTAAATAGTGTGACAAATGAGAAAATGGAGACTGAGACCTAGCCATACTGCATATATAGCCATACTTAATTACAGCCAAACCGCATCCTGTATTCAGCCCTAAAAAGGAGACATTGCTCAAAAGAGCAAAGAAATGTGGAGTATCTGGGTGTCACACTCTTGCACTTGAAACACAAGCTGATGGTGAACTTTCCTGACCAACACACATCTCGTCATAACATGTACAGAAACACACACACACAAACACGCACACACACACACACACACACACACACACACACACACACACACACACACACACACAAATACACACACACACACACACACAAATACACAAAATAATCACCCCAATACAACCCAAAATCAAAATGTCTCAAAGACAGAAAAAAACAAAGAAACTCAGCAAATATGGAGAAGCAAGGCATGCTGGGAACTCTCTAAAGAGTCTCAGCTCCTCCCGGTACTTGGACAATGTATTTGTTTTTGTTTTTTTGACAGTAAGCAGATCTAAGAATTCGTGTTTTGGCTGATAAAAGTATTTATGGTATTTTACTGTTACAGAAATTATTTTCAACCTTAGAGTTTACAGTCATTTACTGTCATGGATTTACAGTTTTTCACCGTAAAATCTACAGACATTTTTACAGTGTGAACTGGATAAGTGGTTACAGATAATGGATGAATGAATGAATGTTGGATTCTGTGTCATGAACATAGCTCCAACTCATCCTGAAGATCCTTCTCTCCACAGGATGTAGTTCCACTGCTCCACAGTGGAATGTTTGATTGTCCAGCTTCTCATTCTTTTGGTCAGTATTCCTCTCTGGACATACACAGTTTGCTACATTATTAATTTAATTTATAAAATCATATATTATCACCAATAATATTGTTCTTGCAAAACATTGAAAAATATTTTTATACATTTTTTAGAATGTAACATTTTTACATAATAATGTAAAAAATGTTATTTTTATGTAAAGGCAACATTTTCAAACCTCCAGTAGAAACCAAATGTTTAAAGTGTAAAGAAGGGGCACATGGCTGGTGCATCTCCAGCCAGCAGAGGGAGAGGGCCCACACCTCCCAGGGCTAATTAATTACAGTGCCCTACACCTGGGCAGAAGGGGTTATTAGAGCTCAGAAGGAAACACACCTTGCTGTGTCTTTGTCTTAAGTGTGAGTCATTCGGTACGGCCGGTAATCTTGGTAAAAGGGCTGAGAGTTTTTGCACTCCCCCTTGCTAGCTTCTTTTTGAGCCTCTGAAGATTTCTCTCAGGGTTCTTTCTGTCCCTCATCACATAAAAATAATTATTATTTAAGTTCTGATCTAAGGAAAGACAGTATAACTTTCTCCTTTTGCTGCCCCTTTAATTGAGAAGGTCATTTATTTTACTATATTTTGTGATAGGTGAGCCTTTCCTTTGGTGTTCTTTGTTCCATTTCCCGCCTAAATAAAAAACGTGTGGGTCTTATAAACGTTTTTCCACCCACCTTTGCTTAGCATCTTAATCCCATCTTTCCAACCAGTGGTGGCAAACCTGGCTGGCTTAAAAACTCAAGCCTGATAAGCCAGCACCATTATAGATTCTTGGCCTCTGCCAAATATTTGAAACTGTTAGTTGTATTTTTAGTGTGTATCTAACAATTTTTTTGCAATATTCTGGAATTTAAGAAAATATTTTTCAGTTTTTTTTCACTTGTCATATCACCAAAAGTACCCTTCTTGACAAATTAATTCCCTAAAACATTGTGAAATTACTTTAGGTCCATATCACCCAGGGATGTCTGGACACTCCTTGACATTCAGGACTGAATTTCCAAACCCAGATTAAGGCTAATCCTACACAAACTTCCAAATGTGGGTGACCAGTGATGCTACCACTTGGTACAAGGATGTCCCAGCTTAATCCATGTGTGAGAAACCATTGGCACCTGTGTTATGAAGCGTTTTAGATCCTCTTTGCTGTTGGACTTTGACTCGTGTCCACTCATGCTAGCTGGACTTTGAACAAACTTTGACTTGAGAATGTCAAAAGAGAGAAGTGGCTAGTGTGAAATGCCAGTGAACTTGATCCCCAAGCATTTTTCTCTGAAGAAATGTAAGAACTAGTTGTTAACGGCTACTTAGACCTACCATTTCACTCAGTGCCTCGCTCAGAACACTGCAGTCCACTTGACGGAGTTATGCAAGACCGCCGTCCCTTGCTTTCCAGTGGTTGAATCACCCAGAGTTGGCTCATGTGCTTATTGTCTGAAGTTTGAGGCTCGGTTTTATGAAAGTACTCTTGAGTCCCCCATAATAATCGCTGTTGTAGATTGCTCGTGCATTCACATCGCTCCCTGCAGGTGGCTGGAGAAATTGGGAGGGGGTGTTATATGTAAAATTGTTGAAATCACTCTCTCCCTTTTCTTTCTGCCTCAGTCTATCTCTCTCTCTCTTGCTCACTCACTCACTCTCTCTTCTTCTAGAGCAGTGAATAATACAATGGGAGGAATTTTCCTCAGTTCTCTCTCGCTGAGGCATAATCGGCAAACGTGTCTGTGCCACATCGTGTGTGGTTTGTGTGACGCCGTCTCGGAACATGTTTCTCATGTTTGCAGTGACAGGCAAGATATTGTACTGACGCATGCATAGGAAGATATAACATTTCAACATTTAGCACTGTTTAACTCGACATTACAAAGAGCAAAACAAAATCAAAATGGTTTCAATATCTTTGTGACACTATGACAGCCTGGGTTCAGTGTGAACTACAGAACCATTCACAGGAGTTGTACAATGTTTACCAAATATATCTCACCTTTTTTGTGGTAGTAAACATGAAATTCTGAGGAGTGTAAAAAAAAACGGCCTACAAACCCTGTACCTGATCCTAACCTTAACCTTTGAAGTCCACTACTATAAAGTTAACACGGTACCCTGCAGAAATGCATTGTTAATTAAATGGGATTCTGTAGAGCAGCTACACATAAGGCAAAGCCTCAGCTAGAGGTGTCCTATTAGCCTTGAGCTGTGGAATAGCATTCTCTGGAGTGCTGGAACTCCATCCTATAACTTGGAGATATACAAAATCTTCTTGGAGAAACACTAAATCAATATGTAAATAGAAGAACAGACAGAGGTAATTTTAACTGTAAATGTTAATTCATTCATCCATTGTCTGTAACTGCCACTTAATCCACTTCAGGTTTGTGTACTTTGAAGAATCTAAAGTATAAAACATTGTGGTTGGTTTGACACTTTTTTGTTTACTACATAATTCCATATGTGTTCCTTCATAATTTTAATGTCATCTATGTTATTTTACAATGTAGAAACTGATATAAAACAAAACACTGAATAAGATTGCACAATTTTGACTGGCACTGCACATTCACAATATGTGGAAAATGGCCCAAAACAAAGGAAGCCCTCCTTGAGTGGGTGTGTCCCAATATTTGACTGGTACTGTATGTTTTTATTCATTGAAATGAATAACAGTAACCCATTAATAATTGTGTACACAGTATGTAATCTCCTTAAAATTAATTATCAGCAGCTAGAGGGTTAAAACACCCCCAACATTGGTATGTAGAAAATAGAACTTGTTTCCCTGTAGGGATGGAGCATTATAGTGACATTGTGATCAAGACCTAATCATCCAGCATCAGTACATGCCCTCACTAAACATGTGGCTGCTATCAGTAGTGTGTAACAATAGTGTTCCGACACACAGAAGTTAACAGGAAAAGACCAGGCCAATCATTACAGTAAAGTATACCACACTCAAAGCCTGTGTTAACATGGAGCAAATGGAAGAGCAGAGGTTATAGAAGGTGTATCTATGTCAGGCGGACTTGAAGAAGAGTACACACCAGCTTACACAGCTCCCCAGTGAGTGTTGTTGCAGCACAACTGTGCTGGCAGATGCTCTGAAATCCACCTGGGCTTTCAAGGTTTCAGAAGGGCAGCATCTACCCAGAGACAATGGCAAAAGTGTGTGGGAAGAAGCCTGGGTCAATCCTGTCCTGATACAGCACCCACATAATCCACCCGGCCTAGCTTCCAGGAGATTGGGGGGGTATCCTGTTTGTTTCCATCATAGTGTGTGGTGTATAGTCCAGGAGATAGGTGGGTTTATTTAATGATGCTGTGAGATAAGACACGACCAGACCGTTTCACTTTGCTTGCTCTGATACATTTTTCTGTGAGAAGACAATACATTGCTGTGGGTCTAAAGGATGTGTGTTTTTGTAAATTGTTCTTACAAAAAAGAACAAAAGCAGCAAATCAAAACAAAAGCTGCTGTAGTTCTCAGAAAAAAAAAATGAATGATCACCCCAGATCCCATCACTGAATGTGTTTGGGTCTAGTTTTTTAGGTGGATCTTGAGAAGCAGGAAATGCAACCAACTTGTACATCATGGGTATACAATAAAAAGAGAAGAGGACCCAGCACAGAGCCTTGAGGGACACCTTTCCACCATTTTTCTTCCCAAGCTCCAGTGGAATCATGGGATAGGACAGTGTGCTGGGGTTGCATTCTTCAACATTTCTCACGATGAAGTACATCATCCAGGGACTTTTAGCATACTGCTCAACGAATACTATATATTCGGACACCCTTGTCATTCTCGCATACCGCAATTGCATACTGTTCATTATGGAAGTACATGATTTTGGACGCAGCCCGTGTCTGTGTATCTCTGAAAGCATACAAGGAAATGAAGATTCTTCCTTTCCTGCTGCTTTATCTCACCCCTGTGCCCTGTTTCTTGTGGGGTTGTGTAGTAAAAAAATGACCTACTTCTGAAACTTCTTCCATTTACATTGCACAAAGAAGAAGCAAAGCAAACGATGTTCAAAACACTAAAAGTAGCGCATTCATTCCCTCCCTCCTTCCCTCTGCTCCACCACCTTCCTCCAGCCTGTGGTACTGTAATCTCAGCAAGGGATTACCAGACTGGAATAGCAATGCAATTATTCCCTGGAGATGACACTGATACTGCGTGCATTCTTAAGAAGAAGGAAAAATAAAAACAGAAAAACAGAACACAGAAAAGGTTCCTGAAAGTGAGAGGTTACCGAGGTCCGGATTCAACCACTTGAACACGAAAAACCTTTTCCACCTCATGAGTAACGTAGCTGCGAGCATTTTTGGCAGATATAAAAGGCCACAAAACAAAACCTGTGAATATATCTTAGACTGCAAGCTCCAGAGAGAAGCCTCCAGTTAGAAAAGCATAGCAAACCCCACCCCCACACATTTTGGCTGCAGTCTGTTTTGTGACATGAGAGCATTGTGTCTGTTATTCCACCACTGCTGATTCAGCAGGTTCTCACAGCACATGACCGAATGACACTGGGGTCTAAATGATATGTCTGTGACCTGCTTTGGTCAATATAACATAAGGATCAGACACCACAGCTGTCGTCTTGCCCCTGTCTAAACTGAAGGGCCTGTTCCTTTAAATGATCATGAACCACTGTTTACTCAGACCCTGAGTACACAGCAGTGTGGGGCAAGGAGAAGGTTTTTGCCATTTTTGTTGAGTTTTCTTTTTTGCGTTTTGCTCCATTTAACCACATCTTTGCACTCTCACGTAAACACGGGTCCAGCGGTATGACTGGGGAGGGTCAGAGGAGGAGGGACAATTTTAAAATCTTTGCACTCTAGGTGAAAAGCAGTAAGTCCAAAAACACTCAAATTTAAACACAATTAGTCGATTTAAAGTGTTATTGGAGGTTTTATATTTAATTGCTTACTAACAATTTTTTTAACCCTCTGGGGTCGAAAAACACGCTGGCATGTCAAATACGACCATTTGCAATGTTTCTATTAATATCAAAGCGATAACACAGTGCAGAAATACAGTTCAACCCTCTCTGAATGTGCAGAAACTGCTCTTTTGATTGCATGTTATCGCGAAACTGTACACGATACTGTACATCTCGAGTTACGAGCCTATGTATAAGCTTGAGACACTCCTCCTCTGCTTCTCACCGTGTCTAACTGGTGGATTCGCTTGTTTTTAAGACTCTGAAAAAACTGTTTCACCAAACAATCACCAAAACAATTCATCCACATGAGTAAAGGGATGTTTTCACAAGAGATATAAGAAATAGAAATATAGGAAGAGATTTTCTAAAATCGGATTTAAGTTTTTCAGGGTTAGAGACAGATTATCTTTTCATAAAATGCTCTAGGTCACATGGGCCTCTTAATGAGAGAGCTGAGATTGTTCTGAACATTTTGATATAAAACATGTGGGCAATATATTATAATACAAGTACTTTAAAGGCGAATTTCAGAACATTGAGAAAATGTCCTTAGACCCTAAAGGGTTAAACTATTTTTTTAAGAACACATTGTCAAAGTCGGATTTATATGAATTTATTCATTCTTTATAATAAACATATTATATTGATAACAAGGCTTGGCTGACCCATCTTATCTTCATGATGTGACATGGTCGTGACGTAACATAAGTAAAATGGTCCACATAGCACAAACAAACATTAATATAGCAAAACTAGGCCCACCCATCCCCTACCAGAAACTGCCAGAATGCTACAAGCAATGCTAGATCAAATACAGAGGGATGTTTGGAATTCAGCATCCCATCTCCAAAAAGCTTCTCTGCCAGCTTTTGTCATTTTTAAGTCCTACATCTTAATTGTGTTGCAATCTAATGATCCTCTGGTATCCTTTGATTCGGAAATAAACACCATCCTCCAAAATAACTGTAAGTCTTCATAGAAAATTAAATCATCTTTTTTTTTTAACTAAAGTTGTGCTGTAACCTGGAGTGCCTTTCTCTTGGGGGCCCTGTGTAAAATCTGATTTGGGGGTTTGCGTTTGAAGACGGTCTGCTGTTCGGACAGCCAGTTGAAGTTCATTCCACCATCTGGGCGCCAGGACTGAGAAGAGTCTTCACGCTTGTCCTCCATGTGCCTTTAGGGATGGCAGGTCAAGTCGAGCTGAACTTGAAGCTCGAAGGGCTCGAGGTGCAGTCCGACTCTTGACCATTGCCATAAGGTAGGGAGGGGCTGGTCCATTCTTGGCTTTGTAGGCAAGCATGAGAATTTTAAACCTGATGCAGGCAGCTACAGGAAGCCAGTGAAAAGAACACAGCAGTGGAGTGACATGGGTGAACTTTGGAAGATTGAAGACGACGTGCAGCTGCAATCTGGATCAGCTGAAAGGGCCTGATGACCCACATAGGAAGACCAGCCAGGAGTGAGTTGCAGTAGTCTATTCTCTAGTCATTTCAAACCTTGACAAACACCTGGGCAGCCTCCAGAGAAAGAAGGGTTTGGACCAGCTGGATGTTGTACAGTAGGAATCTGCATGACTGAGTTAGGTTCGCGATATGGGTTGCAAACACATCCAGAAACACACAAAAGCCTTGCATCTCCAGATGGAACAATTGATGAGTTCTCAAATGAGATAGCAAGACCATGGTGAGGGCCAGCCGTTCCAGGGATGAAAAGCAGCTCAGTCTTGCTAGGATTGAGCTTCAGGTAGTGAGCTGTCATCCAAGAGGCAATGCCAGCCAGACATGATGAGAAATGATGACATGATGGAAACCTGAGTGTCAGATGGTGGTAAGGAAAGCATTAGTGTGTCATCACTCTACTTGACTTGAGGGACACCAGTGGAGAGCCTGCATGGAGCAGAAGTAGATCCATGTTATCTGGTAAGAGCGATCCTCCAGATAAGACTCCATGCCGAACCAGCGATACCAAGTTTGTTGTGGAATGACAGGACGATCTTGTGGTTGACTGTGTCATAGGCCGCAGAAAGTTCTAGAAGAGTCAGAACCGATGACAGTTTGGATGTTCTTGCTGCAAGGACCTTCTCAGTAACTGCTACAAGGGCAGTTTCGGTTCAATTGATTTTATTAACCTTCTCCTCCAAGAAGGTGACAAAAGCTTGAGTGGATCAGATGCTGATGCTTCTAGTCTCCCTCTATAGAAAGATACCTAGATAGGAGAGAAGATCCAAGTCAAGATGGGATTTCCCCCACCTTCCCTCTGCCTTTCTTAGTGCCTTCCGTTTGCTGCGAAGAACATCTGTCAGCCAAGGGGTAGGTGCTGCGTATCTTGGGGGCCTGGAGGATAGAGTACAAGATAGCTGAAGCGAGAGATGGAGGGGAGACATGGATATGGGGACAGGGAAGGAAAATGTAAAAGAAAGAAAGTGATGATCTGAGTAGTGAAGTAGTTACTGTGATGTCCAACGCAGGGGTAGGTCTGATGAGGATCAGGTCCAGAGTGTTGTCTATGAGTCATGGTTGAGGATGATGTCGAAGGATGACACCAGTTGTTCAAGGCAGGATGACTGCAACTTGTCCGTTGGAACCCCACTCATTCTCTCAGTCAACCTTACATCGTTGGGGAAGAGACTCAGAAGAATATCCAACTTGTCGATGAAGTTGCTAAGAGAAGTGGGTGAAGACATAGTAACAGCATGTTATTCAAAAGACAAGGAAAAGAGAGTGAGGTGAAGATCCACGCAAATCCAAGCAAATCAGTGCCACCACCCCTGCCAGTCTGTCTGGAGTAGCTGGAGTAGCTGAGTTCTCAGGGGTGATCCAGGTCTCAGACATTGCCAGGAAGTACAGAGAATGGTGCAATGCCAGAGTTCACCTACTACCCTGGTCTGGGATTGAGATGACCATGGAGGATAAATAAAAATACTGGTGTTGTGCCTCCTGCGATGAAAAGATCTTCAGACTCTGAAAGGTCAACTGAATAGACAAAAGATTTAAAAGTAAGGATATTTAGCCGAGGTAGGAGAGACCTGTCTTTGTGTAGAACATGAACATGGAGGGTCCACCTAGATACCTTCTAGGTGCATGCGTTATAGGCCACACACAGACACCACCTCACTATCTGTAATGTGGCTAGATAGGCCAACCCTAGCCATTCACACCTTGAGCTATAACCTGAAACTACACCTGGAACTAGTAATTACAGTTAACTCTAGGTGAGACTGGACAACAATACTGCTTAATAACTAATAAGGTCTAAAGACAAATCCTAGTTAGAATCCAGAAACCTACACCTACATACATACATCAGCTTTAGTTAACATTTCAAAATTAATTGTCAGACTAAATTACAAACATGCAAACAGTTATATTTACCAATTAAAGCTGTCATAGCTGAATGAGCGTAATCAAGACTGAATCTTAAAAATAAAACAAATCAAACGAAATACAAAAAGTATAAAGAAAAAGTAAAAAAAGCCTGGAACTTCATTCATTCATTCATTCATTCATTCATAATTTTGTTGTATGTTGAACTTTGAACTTGAATGTTGTTAAATCTACTGCTGTGATTATTTGTCTGAATGTAATTTTATTCTGGGTCCTCTATTTGGCGATGCCTGCTGTACATACAGCGCATGGCCAAAAACCTAGAGAGAATCCGCAAACTGGCCAGAAATAAACCCCCGACTACCCGCAGTGTGTACATCCTCCAGCTGCTAACGTCAGTTGTCTCCCCAATTTGCTGCTGTAGAATCCATAATGAGCGTTTGTCTCACAAGTGTAAATTGCAGTCTCTGGAGGATTGGCTCTGTATAATGGCCCATGTGCATAATGAATTATTAGAGAAGGAAAATATGCCTGTTCCCATCCCAAAGCTCTTCTCCACATCTCCGCAAGGCCTGTCTGGAGGTCTCGGAATAAAACGAGGGGCTTGGCTCCATCCCACTGGGAGAGGAGTTAAAAGGAAGGCGCTTTTGTAATCACATACATTTCCCTGTCTCTGCTCCTGTTCTATTTGTATTCGTTTTTTGGCTTTTTTTTTGGGGTGGAGGGGCCTTTTGTTTTCTGCCATCTTCTTTCCTGTCTTAATGCAGGCTTGACTCATGTTCCATGTTCTACAGACGGTTCAGATACTCTGGTTAAAGCTCTCGGGAGCAGGGAAGCCTTTTGAGCTTTTTAGCATCTGTTTTTCTGAGCGATGAAAGAGTGCGCACTGAAGGCAGTGGATTCAAATGGATTCAAATGTGTATGTCTTTTCCACATGAATAAATTATATGACATCAACCCAATTATTTAACAACAAAAGTGTTAAAGCTCTGTACAGTAGTTTTCCAAATATTTGAGCACATCCCTTTGAGCTGCTGTGGACACAGATGTTCAATATTTTACACACAACTTGTAGCCTGTAAAGCCCAGATATTTTGAACATATCTACATTATGATTGGTTAAGAATGGGCAACAGTAATGTAAGTTTCACTAAGCAAAGATCCTGAACTTGAAGAAGAATAACAGAAAGAGTGCTGTAAACTGCTGTGGAGGACAAATCTCAGGAAGGGTCCTGTAGTCAAATATGTATGAGTTCACATGGAGACCAGGCTGATGTAAACACATCTATTAAAGACATAGTACATGACTGTAATCAAAAACACTTTTTATAAAATTCAGATGATACTTCCTCACCATTTGCACCATCTCTCTCTCTCTCTCTCTCTCTCTCTCTCTCTCTCTCTCTCTCTCTCTCTCTCTCTCTCTCTCTCCCTCATCTCTCCCTCATGGCAGAGGCATATTTAGTATTTTTAGCTAATGGAGGGAACTCCAGAAGTTGAAAAGCATGAACTGAAATGAGGATATTGCTTGTGACTGCTCCATAATATAGACTTATTTTTGCTGTTTCAGATCACTTAAGGTGGAAAGGTCTCCAAATTCAGGAGACAGCTAACTGCATTAACGAAAGTGCTACAAAACAACTCGAGTTACAAATGAGTTTCCACAGTAATTCAAACAGTGCACAAAAACATACAGACAATTTAACTTCAGCTACATTCAAACAAAAGTTGTTTTTCTTCTCAACCATACCGTTCCACCTTAAAAGAGGCAGAGTAAACAAGCTGGAGAGAGACAATTCCCCAAAATCGTAGATGTCCCCTTTAAGACTAAACCAGTTTAGCTCCACCCATTCATGAAATTACACATCCTGGAGGGTTTCAGCCTGGACCATGTTTAAATGAGGCACACAGTGTGAAATACTGGGGTCCTGGGGGTCCTAATTTACCCTTTGAACACCCTGAAAGCCCCCCAAACAGTATGTGTAAATGTGAATGATAATAATAATAAATTAGCGAGTTTCGCTCATGAAATGAAAAAGTCCTTGATCTGCTGGAGAAAAAACAGCAATGTTTTTCAATATGAATATGATGATTGTAGCAGTGACCGGAATTGTTTATATTTATATATATATGAATGAATCAACTTGAGAATTTTCCAAGATACAAGCGCCTTTTTAAATATTTATTTATTTATGTATTTTTGAGATCTGAGTTACTAGCCAGCGAGCTTAGGCCGCCCACCACTAGGTGGCCCAGCGAGCGTTCAGTTCACTTGGTTATCTTGCCGTGCAAGCATCTCTGTCATATCGCTGTTTTTTTGTAGCATTATATGTGTAGCGAGTAAGAGAATGAAATTAAAATCTCCCCAACCTCCTCCACCTCCGCCAGCCTCTTCATCTTCTCTTCAAGGTAAATAATCGTAATAGAACAAGCTTGTCTTTACATTCTCTTTTATGTATAGTTTTTTTTATTATTTGTTGTTTATAAAGTACATTTTTTCTTATGGGGCGGCACGGTGGTGCAGCAGGTAGTGTCGCAGTCACACAGCTCCAGGGACCTGGAGGTTGTGGGTTCGATTCCCGCTCCGGGTGACTGTCTGTGAGGAGTTGGTGTGTTCTCCCCGTGTCCGCGTGGGTTTCCTCCGGGTGCTCCGTTTTCCTCCCACAGTCCAAAAACACACGTTGGGAGGTGGATTGGTGACTCAGAAGTGTCCATAGGTGTGAGTGAATGAGTGACTGTGTGTGTTGCCCTGTGAAAGACTGGCGCCCCCTCCAGGATGTATTCCAGCCTTGTGCCCAATGATTCCAGGTAGACTCTGGACCCACCGTGACCCTGAACTGGATAAGCAGTTACAGATAATGAATGAATGCATTAATTTTTTCTTATTTATAAACGTGTGACAAATTTGTTTTGGTGTGTCTTTTATTGGGGGCTAGAACAGATTAATATTATTTCAATTCATTTTAAAGGGGAAAATTTACATTAACGGGGTGGTGGTAGGTGATAGTATAGATTTTGGTATTAGGTCACTGCCTCAAGTAATCGTAGTTTCTTTTTATACGTGTATTAATAATAAACCACCCATGTCATAATACAAGGTGACCTAAGTGCTATGTGCAACTGACCAGTGACTAACTTTTACGCCTCAAACATGAACACAGCAAGGGAGGAAAAAAAGCCATTCCCTCTCTTCTTACTGGTAATTACTCAGGAAGCAATGTAGTGGTGCACCTACATAAAGCTTTTATGCCCCGAGCATGGTCACCTCCCAGTGCTTTCCATAAAAGCGCTGGCCATTTGACGACGGTAATTGGTCATGAAAGTCCAGCCGATTACAAGCGCTCAGGCTTGAGACGGCAGACAAGCGAGTGTCAGAAAGGCGCCCGGCGCTTACTGTATTTGTGCACATGTCTGCGCCTCTGGTCCGCCGTCATTGGGCTCACTTCATGTTTTATTTAACTCTGTCTGTTTATTACCAAAGGGAGAGAGAGTGAGTCCGAGACTCAGGATTCAATAATAGGCTTTTTGCACCATTAAAGCATGCAATGTTTTTTTGGCTTGTCAGAACACCATTGGAGAAAACTGAACGAATTTTCTCATCCGCCAAAAAACAGTCTTCTGTTTGTGGAATGACAATTTACTCCTAATAGCCATATGCTTCAGAGGAAATGTATGATCTGCCTGCTTTCCCTTCTCAATGTCATTACCATGGGAGGCAGTGTTACGTATTGTGCATTAATATTCCAGAACAGTGCAGGTCCTCAGTCAAAGGCGTTCAGCTCCCCTTGGTAATATTTAGAGTTGCAGTATCATCTGAAGGGGTGGGGTACTCATTTTTAACCCAGAAAATCTCACTCCCAGGACTATAGCTGATGGGCGACCATTGGTCTGCTTGTGCTTTAGAGCACAGGAATTTGCTTAGTCATCATAAAATAAATACCACTCATAACAGTCATGTTATGAATGTCTGGGTAGCTTATTTTCAATCTGCATTTATTATTCTTGGAGATCACAATCACATTTTCCCCTGTTTCTCAGTATGTACAACCAGGTAAGCTCTCCCATGAGCTGAATGCTGGCTTTTTGTGGAACCACCATTTCCTCCTAAGAGCCACCTACCTCTGAGGCAAGTGATGTTTTGTCGCCCTCCCCTTCACAATGTCATTACCACATGGGAGGCAGCATTATGTATAGCACATTAATATGCCAGAACAGCGGAGGAGTTCCTCAGCCAAAGGCGCTTTGCTTGCCTTGGTAATTTATTTGGAGTTGCAGTATATAAATCAGGAATTAATTAGGCCTGAGCAAGCCCTCCACCCAAAGGTTCCATCAAGCACCCTCAAATCTGTGTAATGACAAACCAATACACGCCCTAGCTCATCTCTCCTGCTTTGTGCAAGCATACTCTCTCAAACACATTTTCATTTTGTAGGTTCTGTAGAGAGATTGTCAGTAAAAACTGTTATTACATGTTAACTACATGTAATAACAATGTAACATGCATTTCATGTTGTTGATAACATTTTGTAATGACACATACTACAAACAGCAAATCCTTTTGTTTTTGTAATGACTGAGTCATCACATCACCTGTTATTGCATGCATTACTAATATGTAATGACACCATTATCACAGACATGTAATATAAAGTGGCACTACTATGTTTAGATAGAGTAGGCTGAGCCTGCTGCCACATCTAATCTCATCTACCCAGCATTGTATGGAGTGTCTAACAGATCATTACATCCATTTGGTTGCAATGACCAAATTATTACATGATTGCAGAATGGTTTTCTGCAGAACAGGATGCATGAGTGTTATGTAACCTCCTTTTATGTATCCCGAGTTTGAGAAAGGGGATGGGGAGACGGAGTACCATATTTTTGTCTCTAGCATTGTCTTACTTTAAACTCTGTGAATATTGAAGTAATACTCTTACATCATTTGGTCAGAGAGGGTGAGAGAGATGGGGTGAAATGGGGTGAAAGATAAATAATATTTATATAATTATTATTATTATTAAAAACAAGCGCGACCAC